>NW_007246632.1:373052-373755 GCF_000164805.1 Carlito syrichta | reverse complement strand
CTGGTTAGGAAGATGCCAAGGTATTTCATTTTTTGTGTGGCTATTATGAATGGAATTGTGGTTTTTATTTGGGTTTCTGTTTGTTTATTATTGGTGTAAAGAGATGCAATTGTCTTTTGTACATTTATTTTATATGCTGAGACTTTGCCAAAGTCCTTTATCAGTGTAAGGAGGTTTTTGACAGATTCTCTTGGGTTTTCAAGGTACACGATCATGTCACCTGTAAAAAAAGATAGCTTTACTTCCTCTTTTCCTATTTGGATACCCCTGATTGCCTTCTCTTCTTTGATTGCTCTAGCCAGGACTTCCAATACTATATTGAACAGGAGGGGTGAGAGTGGGCATCCTTCTCTTATTCCAGTTTTCAGGGGAAATGGTTCCAATTTTTGTGCATTTAGGAGTACGCTGTCTGTGGGTTTCTCATAGATGGCTTTTACTATTTTGAGGTGTGTGCCCTGTATGCCTAAATGTTCAAGGGTTTTTATCAAGAAGGCGTGCTGGATTTTATCAAACACTTTTTCTGCATCTAATGATATAATAATGTGGTTTTTGTTTTGACATCTATTGATGTATTTAATTATATTTATGGTTTTATGAATGTGTACCAGCCTTGCATCCCAGGGTTGAAGACTACTTGGTCATGATGGATGATTTTTGAGATGTGTTGTTGAATCTGGTTTGCTAGGATCTTGTTGAGAATTTT
>NW_007246632.1:372293-372510 GCF_000164805.1 Carlito syrichta | reverse complement strand
TTCCTTAAGGTTTTCAAGTTTGTTTCCATATAAGTGTACATAGTAGTCTCTAATGATCTTTTGTATTTCTTCAGAGTCAGATGTGACTTGATCTTTTGTGTTTCTGATTGTGTTTATTTTGGATTTTTTTCTCTTTTTCTTGGTCAGTCTGGCTAGTGGACCATCGATCTTGTTTATCCTTTCAAAGAACCAGCTTTTTGTTTCATTAATTTTTTTG
>NW_007246632.1:344267-372273 GCF_000164805.1 Carlito syrichta | reverse complement strand
TTGATTTCATTGTTGACCCAGGAGTTGTTTACCATCATGCTGTTTAGTGTCCATGTCTTTGTGGGTTTTGGGGGGACCTTGTTGGTGTTAATGTTTATTTTTATTCTTCTGTGGTCCGAGAAGGTGCATGGTAAAATTTTGGTCCTTTTAAATTTGCTTGTGCTTGATTTATGGCCAAGTATGTGGTCGATCTTAAAGTACGTTCCATGCAGTGATGAGTAGAATGTATATTCTGTGGTCTTTGGATGGCGTGTTCTGTAGGTATCAATTAAGTCCATTTGGTCAAGGGTCACATTGAGGTTTCAGATCTCATTGCTGATTTTTTTGTCCTGATCATCTGTCTAGGGTTGTGAGTGTGGTATTGAAGTCCCCAGCTATGATGGTGTTAAGTCGATATCTTTTTTAAATTTACCTAGAAGCTGCTTTATAAAAGTTGGTGCTCCTATGTTGGGTGCATATATGTTTAAGATGGATATTTCTTGTTGATGGATTGAACCTTTTGCCATTATGTAGTGGGCTTCTGTGTCTTTTTAAATTTTTGATAGCTTAAAGGGTATTTTGTCTGAGATTAAGATAGCGACTCCTCCTTTCTTTTGTATT
Source organism: Carlito syrichta (assembly GCF_000164805.1). Classification (NCBI taxonomy): domain Eukaryota; kingdom Metazoa; phylum Chordata; class Mammalia; order Primates; family Tarsiidae; genus Carlito; species Carlito syrichta. The sequence continues at coordinate 371,673 of NW_007246632.1, read as the reverse complement.
CCGTTTGCCTGAAAATTTGTTTTCCATCCTCTTACTTTGAGACTGTGAGTGTCCTTTCTAGTGAGGTGAGTCTCTTGAAGGCAATAAATTGTTGCCTGGTGATATTTTATCCATTTTGCCATTCTATGCCTTTTCAGTGGTGCATTTAATCCATTCACATTCAAGCCAATTATTGAAATGTGAAAGTTGATCCCTGTCATAATGTTCTTACAGTGTTCTTGTTGTTCTTCCTGTTTGTGTGTTGTTTTTCTTTTGGTTTTAGAGTTGGTTCATATGTGTTTTTAATCTTTTTCCTGTGCTCTTGTGAAGAATGTTGTTGTTCTTTTTTCCTTTTCTTCTGTGTTCAATACTTTCTTCAGTGTTAATTGTAGAGGTGGTCTAGTGGCAGCGTAGGTTCTTAGGGATTGGATGTCTAGGAAAGATTTCAATTCTCCTTCACTGATGAAGCTTAGCTTGGCTGGGTAGGTTATTCTCAGTTGAAATTGTTTATCTTTTAAAAGTTTGAAGATAGGGCTCCAAGCTCTCCTAGCCTGGAGCATTTATGTAGATAAATCTGCTGCTATTCTAATTGTTCTTCCCTGGTAGGTAGTGTGACCTTTTTCTCTTGCTGCCTTTAGGATTTTTTCTTTAATACCTACTTTGTTTAGGCAAATTATTATGTGTCTGGGAGTAGGTCTTCTCATTTGTTGTCTTGCAGGGGTTCTCTGAATCGCTTGTGTTTGAATTTTTGCTTCACCGATGAGATGAGGGAAGTTTTCTTGAATGATTTCATGAAATGTTGGTTCCAGTATGGCCTCTGTTTCTCTCTCTGCCTCAGGAAGGTCAATTACTCTTAGGTTTTTTTCTCTTGAAGTGATCATTCATCTCTTGAAGGTTTTGTTCTGTCTTTTTGAGCTTCTTTTCTATGTTTTTGACAGTTTGGGTTAGTTCTGTGCTTTGGTCTTCAAGCTCTGAGATTCTTTCTTCTGCTTGGTTAATTCTGCTTTCCATGCTTATTAGTTTGTTATTTATTTCCATCACAGTATTCTTTACTGCTGTTATTTCTGACATCAGCTCCTTCCTATTTTCCTCTTGTCTCTCCTCAATTTTTTTTATTCTCTCTATTAATGTGTTGATGTTTGGATTTGTTGCATGTGACCAGTCATTCTGGAGTCTCTTCATCGTTTGTGTTCCGAAGTCTGTTTTCTCAGTGTCTGACCTCCCAGGGGTCTGTGTGAGACCTGTATTCTTCTTTTGGTTTTTCTTCATTTGTGCAGTGTTTTCCTCCCTACTTTTTCCTTCCCTCCACATCGCCATCTTCTTTAATTCTGTTATTCAGGGGGTTGAGGGGTTGCTTTTATTTCTGTTTGTTCAATCTACTATTCTTCTTTATGTATATCCTCTTACTTTGTTCAATTCTGGAGTTGCACTGTAGGTTGGGGGTGGCCCTTTTTGCAGTTTTGAGACTTACTTAAGGGGGAAACTCTGAATCAAAATTTTTTGCAGGTCCTGGTATCCTCTGACAGGTGTATGGATAATCTGAAATCCACTTCCCACTGCCTTGGAATCTGTCCGTGCAGAAGGGTTGTAGGTTTACTCCATGAAATAAAATGAGGTTTACAGAGGGAAGAGAATGGAGCAGACAGTGGGGGGAAGGGGGAGATGGAGAAAGCGAGAGGAGTAAGGGGGAAAACAGATGAGTGCACCAACAAATGGAGAGAGAGAGACAAAAACTGAAACAGATAAAAACAATAGACCACTTGTACAAACTGACCAACTCCCATACAAAAAAAAACTAAGACAAACAATGATGCTAACATACAAGCTAACCAATCTCCTTATTGGTGTGCTATTCCTCTATACAAAGATATGGTTTACAGAGAGAAGAAAAGAAAAGAAGAAAAGAAAAAAAGCAGCAAAACAAAAGGAATAGAATCTAGTAAGGAAACTAACAGAACCAATAAAGCACACTCTGAGACTTTTCATTTAATTCCAATGTCCTTTCTGCTCTGATTTCTAGTTGTCTTTTCAGGCTGGTAAATTTGTTCACAGTTAGAGTCAGTTGTCCCTGGCCTGCTGTGAAGGGCAGTTCAGATCACCACTCAGTTCACCACTGCCCAGTTCACCACTGCCTAGTTCACCATTCAGATCTGGGAAAACTTCTGTTTTTCCCATTTTGGTGTTGTTACCTTACATCGCCAGCAGGTGTTGCTATCTCACCACTCCAGATGGTCTTTGTCTCGGCTGCTCACCCCAGAGGGGAGGGAGCCAGACAAGAGCGGGAAATGAGAGCTGCTGCCTCAGGCACATGTGAGGAGACCCACGGCCTGGCAGGATGTCACGGTGGCAGCAGTGGTGGCAGCGATCCCAGAGATCTTGCCTGCAGGGGCTTCAAGGTCTGAAGGTGTGGATTGCCTCAGGCACTGGCTGTGCAATGTGCAATGGCTGCCACAGAGGTGGTGGCGGCGGTGGTGGCAGCGGTGGTGGCAGCGGCGGCAGCAGCAGCTGCCCAGACCACTGTGATGCTTCAGTGATGTCAACAGCCGAGCTCCGTGTGAAGAGCAGGCTGCCGGCGACAGGATCTGCAGCCCCCCCAAGGAGAGAGCCAGAATCGATCTGTGTTCTCCCTTGTGGAAGTCTCATAGACCTAGCTGCCTCATCGCCATCTTGCTGGAAGTTCTGATTAACTATTCCTTTATAATCTTTTCTTCTTTTTAAACCCATATTGTTCCTCCAAGGAGGAAGGCAATGAGTTGGAGAGGGATCAGTAACTGTGTAAAGGTGATGAGACACAGACCCTAGACAAAATACGGCAGCAGGGGAGGAGGAAGAAGCTGGAAAAGGGGGTTTGCTGGCTACATACTGCACAAGTCTCTACTGCATGAAGTTCCTAAAAAATAAATATCATGGTTTAAACAAAACATTTTCCTCAAAATAAGAAGGTGGCTGGCAGGGCCTAGTGGAGAATACTCAACTGTGTAACTTAAACTTTCACAGTCTTGAGATAAAGTGAAAACCCTTCATTTCCATTTAGTTCAATCTCATAGTTTGAGATTGTTTTCCTAATACACTTGGTTTTCTTTATTTTCTTAGCTACATTCCCTTCTTTCATAGAAATCAGCACTCCCTTTGCAAGCCTGTTACTTATTTTTCTTACTGGCTTCACACTTCTAGAATATGTCCTTCCTTTCAACCAAATCACATTTTAAAACTAAGAGACTTTCTTCCGGTACCTTTAATTGGTCAGCACAGCCAGCTGGACACACACAATGTAGCATTCTGCTTGGCCACTCTGCAGGAGACACAGCTATATGTCAGGGTTCATACTGGAAGAAACTTGATTACACAGGAAGAGGTAAGACTTGACACAGAGTATGCAGTTTGTCAATATAGCTAACAGAAGCAGCAGGACAAGTTTTTAAATGCCAAGCTTTGTGTAAAGAACTGTATTAATTCCTTAGTTTTGTGCCTGCTTCATATCGTTACTGTAAGTCTTAAGTAGGAAAATTTCTGTAACATTCTTAGCAAAATACTCATGAATAATATTCACCGTTAAAAATAATAGTACTGACTGTTCATGAGCATACAAACATATTCTGGCTCTCCTCAGTGTGTTTCTTTCTCTCTCTCTCTCTCTCATCAGTATGGTACCAACTCCTGCGGCAGGGGCGAAGTAGAGCACTTTTTGTGCAGCAGCGGAGATAAACTCAGATTTTATTTATGAGACCTTGAAAGATTTCCAATTTCTGGATCAGTTGTCATGCACTGTGCCAGCACAATGCCATCTTTCAAATTGTGCCCGAGAACTTCCCATGATGGATCATGCACATGCAGTCTTCTGTGTTTAAATTTTGGCCAAAGCAGGAGGTTCTGACTCACACAGGCATCAGCAGAATGTGTTAAGCTGAGTCTGCTCAGACTTCCCTAGCCTTTTCCTATCTGTGTGAGGGCCTGTGGTAGAAAAGGAGTATGAGTGTGATTGCATGCAAGTTCAACTGGGAGGGCCTAGGATCAGGTACACCATATTCTTGCTCAGATCATTTAGATTTAATTCAGTTAAACTCACATTTATTATTCTCTGACTGCATCAGTTGTCAGGCAGGCACTGGAGATTCAGAGATGAACTTGACTCCCTCTCTACTGTCAAGGCACTTACTGGCTAGTTGGGGAGATAGGCACATGGACAGTTGCAATATGAAGTTGTTATTCGTTGACAGAATTCCGTGCAAAACACTATGGGAGAATAAAGGAGAGTTATCTTTTCAATCTTAGCAGCCATAATGCTTCTGAGGAGGTAACACCCAATGTTATTTTCAAGGACCTGAAGAAGTTTACCTGATGGAGTCCAGACATCAGAGAAAGAATACACTAATATACCAGTCTTCTCTGTCATGAGCATGTCTCCTTCCTCTACTCCCATTAGAGCTGAAAAAGGAAATATAATCTGTTTACAGAGCTTCTTTTACTCCAGAGTCCCCTCCAACAGACCAAACTGAAGAGAGAAAAAGAAGACACAGATTTTTTTTTTAACATATTTTTTATTTTTAAATTGTGGGGTACAGTTAAGGGTTAGGTATACAAATATGCATCGTGCAGGTACCCTTGTTGATGAGGTGTGCCCCCCCATCCCCAGACAGATATTGACTATCTTTAATCCCACCTCCCTTCCCTTCCCTACCCCCCCCCATGGTTTCCTGCCACTGTCAATCCTTTTCTTATAGTATTACAATAGATGTTCAAGGTCCACTTATGAGTGAGAACATGTGATACTCAGATCTTTGTTTCTGTGAGAGATCACTCAGTAATATAAACTCTAATTCCATCCACGTTGCTGTGAAATTCATGATTTTATTATTTTTTATGACTGCATAATATTCCATTGTGTATATGTACCACTTTTTAAAAATCCAGTCCTCTTTGGATGGACAGCGTGGTTGGTTCTATGATCTTGCTATTGTGAAGAATGCTGCAATAAGCATATGTGGGCAAGTATCTTTTTTATAGAATGATTTGAGTTCTTTAGGGTATATTCCCAGTAGGGGGATTGCAGTGTCATATGGAAGGTCGATTTTTAGAGCTTTTAGGAATCGTCACACTGATTTCCACAGAGGCTGTACTAGTTTACACTTCCACCAATAGTGCAGAAGTGTTTCCTTTTCACCACATCCTCTCCAGCATCTGTTACTTTTTGAGTTATTGATAATGGCCATTCTGACTAGAGTTAGGTGGTATCTCAGTGTAGTTTTAATTTTCATCTCCCTAATGACTAGTGAGGTTGAACATTTCTTCACGTATCTGTTGGCTGCTCATATGTCTTCTTTTGAGAAGTGTCTGTTCATATCTTTTGCCCACTTTGTAGTGAGGTTGTTTGTTTTTTTCCTTTCCACACATTTGAATTCCTTGTAGATCCTAGATGTTAGGGCTTTGTCAGACATGGAGTTGGCAAATACTTTTTCCCAGTCTGTGGGCTGTCTCCCTGCTCTCTTGATGGTTTCTTTGGCTTTGTAGAAGCTTGTCAGTTTAATGAGGTCCCACTTGTCTATCTTATCTCTTATGGCCTGTGCATTTCTGGTTTTGCTCAGGAATTGGGTGCCAGATCTAACTTCCATAAAGGTGCATCCTGCATTTTCTAAAGTTCTTATGGTTTGAGGTTTACATTTAGGTCTCTGATCCATTTAGAGTTAATTTTTGTATACGGGGAAAGATGGGGTCCTTTTTGAATCTTCTGCATGTGGTCAGCCAGTTTTCCCAGCACCATTTACTGAATATGTTCTTCTCTCCCCAGTGGTGGGTGGTGGAGGCTTTGTTGAAGATTAGTTGGTTGAGAAATTGGGGTTTAGCTTATGGAATCTCGATTCTATTCCATTGATCTATATGCCTGTTCTTATACCAATACCAAGTTGTTTTGATTATTCTAGCTTTATAGTAAAGTTTAAAGTGACACAGATCTTAAAACAGAGGCATTCCTCAAATGGCCTTTCTTTTGCAGACATTGTGGAAACTCCCAACGGTACCCATAATGGCATTAGCACCTACCAGACAAGCCCTAGATAGAGAAATGACTCAGAATTGCCCAGAACATTAGGATTGCTTCTTATATCAGGGTGTGACCTCTGTTAAATCTCCCTTGTTAGATGATTTTTGTATTTCTTAAAAGTTATATTTCATGAAGATAATATGGTCCCTAAAGACATTTAAGTCCTAATCCGCTTAGAAGACTGTTCAAGTGTTCTAACTCTAGGGTCAAACTAACATGTTTAAAGCTTGACTTGCCCCTCACCAGATATGTAAGTTTTGGAAAAAAATACCTAATTATCTCAACCTCAGAAAGAGAGAATAGTATACCTATCTCCCATCTGGTGATGATGCATATGATGCATTTAGTGCAGCTCCCACTGCATTATCTGTAGCTGGTATTGTTGTTGGTATTTGTATTGCAGTAGTGTTAGGGTTAGCGTTTCTATTAATGTTAGCATTAGCATTAGTATTAGTATTAGTGTAGTGTTAACTTTAATATTAACCTTAGTATTACAGATAAATCTTTTGTTCAGCCAAGGAAAATCAATATTTAAATCCAAGCAGGGGGAATTCTACTATGCCATATCAGGGTGATTCCTTTTGAAGCTTGAGATTGAGTTAAATATGATACTTTCTCTCCAGTTCTTGTCCGCTCTTGTTTAGTAATAGGCAGAAAACTGAAAGGCAGGAAAAAAAAGGAGGGGGACTATCTGGCTGGAGTAGGCAGAATGTTATGTAGGTCCAAGGTCTCTTGAATGACTCCTTGTTGACTACAATGGACACCAATTTTCTTCCAGCCTCTTCTCCTGCCCCCTGATTTGTCTCAATTTCAGGTATAGTAGTTGGAGTTTCAGTATAAAACCTAGGACTATTACAAGAGGGGTAACTTCTATCACTCAAGGGTAATCTTCCTGAGAAGTATGCAGATGTGAACCTTGGGTGAGTAAAAAGTGATCTCTATGGATTTGGATGGGAAATAATAGCATCTTGACAGTATACTTCTCACTCTTCTTGCAGATAGTATCCCCTCTTATCACATGTCTCCTCTAAACATCTCGTATTTTTGTTTGGAACATTCTTTACCTATTTACATCATTCTACATCCTATTTCAAACTGGGAAGCTGTAGAGAGAGTTGGTGCTGACCAATTTTTGTTCCCACAGAACTCAGTTTATACTTATAGTTGTTATCACTATGTATGGTAGTTTAGCTGTGCACATGTGTAACTCACTTAATAATTTATGGTCTTCTCAAGGACAAGATTTTTTTATTTATTTATATTGTCTGAGGATACTACTAAAATGCATGATGAAGAAAAAGATATATATTGCTTAATGGTCTGATATTCTTTAAAATTATGTCAAGCAAATGAAGTGGTTGTTCTTTCCACTTGAACCTGGATTCATAACATTTTTTAAAGAAAGAGGTTGCATCCATTAGCCAAAATAGGTTAGTGACTTAAGCAACAGATACCTATTTCATCCATTTGTTCAATAGTCATTCATAACTTTATTCTACAAATTGTTATTGAGTGTACGTGTTAGTTTTTTAGCTAAGTACTGGAGATATGAGAATGAATAACACCTATATCGTCCCAGTCCTCACAAAATTCTACAATTCAATGGAAAAACACAGGAAAACACACAACTATATAGCATGAAAAGAGTTTGATGGAGGGATTATAGGAAGCAAGGTGAATACCCACAGATGAAGTTCTGGAGAGCTGATGCATAATAAGGTGAATATAATTAACACTACTGCACTGTACACTTAAAAATGGCTAAGATAGTTAAAATATGTATATTTTACCATCAATTTTAAAAGACGCTTAAAAAACTGCAAGCAGTAATTTGCTTAATTTATTCCATAATTACTGAGGTGAGAATGGTGAGAAAAATAATGTAGAAGAAATGGGGACTCAACTCATGTGGTAGTGTTGGCGGACAGCATATGGCAGGGTGAGGAAGCCTGTACTCTGTCCTATAAGCAATGCAATCCAGTGGAGGGTTTCAAGAAGGACTTTATGAGTTTATGATTCAGAAACCCCCCTGGAGCAGAGTAGAGAATGAATGGAAGGAGGTAGCCCCAGAGGCAATCTATCCAGTTCAGAGGCTGTTGCTATGGGCTAGCTGAGAGCTGATGGGAACCTGAACATGGAGGGTGTTGGAGTTGTTGCTGATGGGGAAGGGTAGGAATAAGAAGGGAGTAGACTCAGGCATCATTTGAGATATAGACCAGGCAGAGCCAGCAATTTATTTAATTGGCATATGGTAGAAGGCAGAAGACAGGATGGAGTTTTGTTGACTCTGAATTTTCTAGCTCAGGTGATAGATGGTAATGCCTCCATGAAAGAAAATTGAAAAGGGGGGACGCAAAATGGGGGTGATTGGGCTAAAAGCCAGATAAACTAAAATGAACATATGTATGACATTGTCACACTTCCAGTGAACAAAGAACTGATCAAGAATGAGTGTTAAACTTGACCCATGTTTCTGAGGCAGATTACCTTCCCAAATTATTCATAGAGTTATAAAAAAAACAAAAACATGATATTTGCAATTCACAGAAATAGTCTAATCTTTTATGTTGTATATTCTCTGTGGGGCTTTTTTTTTTTCCATCAAGCTGCTAATTCAGTTATCAGACTTGGGCTTCAACTCCTTATGGAGTTAGAAAAAAGGCTGATGACAGTAGAAAGAGAATTCAGATTTAAGTTATCTAGAAAGTATACCAGCTCTGATACCCATTGGTTAAGGAGACCCTGCACAAACACCTTGACTTCTCTGAGTGTTAGTTTTCCTATAGGTTAAAATGTCACATCATAGTTAAGAATAAATGTAAAGAAAAAATATGTGAGAGTCCTTTGTAAACTGCAATTATGACATTGTTAGTTGTAATTTTTATTTTGAGACTAATATTACTTGGGACATTGAAGAAAGTCTGACTGGAAAATACAGCTACTAGTAATCAACTTCTGAGTAAGAATGAACAGATTGAATTACCAACCCTGCGGTGGTTCTTGTTGCTGTCAGATTATGAGTCATTCTGAAAGTTGATGTCCAATAAATTATATTTCTCATCTCAAAAATGAACATTAAAGCATTACTTTTATTAAAAGATATGTTTTTAGTAGCTTGATGTGATAAAAAAAATAACTATTGGTGATAACAGTGAGATTGGGGAAAGGTTAGACATCACAATTAAGCCTGAGATGGTGTGATGACCTTGTTTGGATTTCTGCTCCTAATACCCCTGTGCCATGCACAAGGAACAAAGGCAAAGCAGGACACACTAACACTGCATCTGCTGAATTGGGGGTTGGATGTAGAAGGCTCCCTTTTTTCTTTCCTAGGTAGGCCAGCAGGCTTGAAACAATGGAACTCTAAAGGGATCACTCCAAAGAAAAAAGTGGCACAAGGTAGAAAGAGACAAAGAAATAGAATGGAGAGCTGGGCCAAGGCTGAAGATAGAGACTGACCCCAAGACCAGGTTGAGCTCCCTCAGACCATTCCTCATCCTAACTCATTTTCCTCCCTGACAACTTCCTTAGATCTTATTCAAACAATGACCTCAGAAGTTTCTCTTACTTTTACAGGCATGTATAAGGAAGCTGGTAAAGAAAAGAAGGAAAGGGAAAAGGAACTATTACCTTTTCCCCTCAGGGACTCATCTGAATATAAGCAGACACTTTACCATGGTTTTTGGAGTTCTTTAAAAGCCAGCTCTGCTTCTAGAAATTGTGATCTTTTGTCCTGTCATCTGACTAACCCGAATCAACATTCCTCCTCCTAGGGGATGAAGCAAAGGAAGAGTAGATTGTCTTCCTTTCAACTCTAAGACAATGTGAATGGCAAAAGTCTTTTCTCATTTCCAAGTATACTTAAATCTTTCACAAATTCTGAGACAAAATTAAGTTTTCAGAATGGGATATAATCAGAATTTAGTTTCTTGCTCAACACTTTTTTCTTCTCCATTCATGACCTAGAATTTTTAACACATACTTAGCTATTCTGATCAGATGGGCTACCTCCTCATCTACTTAAGTACATTTTCTCAGTCTCACTTATCATTTTACTGTAGTTCATAAGCAGAGAGAGTTTATTGTCAGGCAAAAACAAATCATCGGCATTTGTTGATATTGACGATTAATTCAATGTTGCTTGTACTTTACCTGGTTTACTGTGACCACCAATTAAATGAGAAGGGGCTGCAGCAAAGCCTGTTGGTGAAGTCAACAACATGTATACACTGTGTCCAATTAATGAAGTTAGAAAATGAAGTCCAGCCTGTTCCCTTTGTAAACACTGATATATATGTATTTTTCCTTCTTTTCTTTTCTCCCAGAAGTATCGGTATCAAGATGAGGACGCTCCACATGATCATTCCTTACCTCGACTAACCCATGAAGTAAGAGGCCCAGAACTCGTGCATGTATCAGAAAAGAACCTCTCTCAGATAGAAAACGTCCATGGATACGTCTTACAGTCTCATATTTCTCCTCTGAAGGTCAGTTATATTACTCTTCAGACTTTATAGCTGGAGGTAGTGATTGGTGTTCATTGCTAAGGGAGATATTTGCTGGTCTGATTAAATGAGGCTCTTTTAAAACACTGCAGTGGCCACTGGTTGCCAAAGGGTTTTTCTGTGGCTTGGAGGCCAGCCTGGTATTTCTGGGACATATTTTTATTGCAATTGTTTGAATGTCTGGAAAAGCATTTTAGTTGCTAAGAATGGGCTAAGAAAAGAGCCAAGGGTGAAAAATTGAAAGGGAAAATTAGCTAATTACATATTTTAAAACTCCAGGGTACATGGAGGTTTTGCTCAAATATTCTGTCTCCATTAGCATTCCTGGTCCCAGATAAAACAAAGGGAGCAAATATAACAGGATCACATCTAATGATTGCCTCACTGTCTAAACTAAAAAGGAATTGTGTGAGTTGACTCTTCAATGTCTCTACTTTAACCTAGGGAAAATTGTTTACTAGATTCCTTTCTATGTGGTATCATACTTTTCCCCAACACTTTTTACCTTTTTCACTGAATTTTGAACAATTTCTGGATAAATGATATTTTGGCAAGAAGGGACAATTAGATGAAAATAATTATTTTCTGCACTCCTTAGTTGAAAACTACTCTGCCTTTTTCTTTACTGAACTGGGTGATACTGGATTTTGTGCTTTAGATAAAAGGCTTATAAATGTTGATTATAAATGTTGACAAAAATATAAACAAAGTTAGTGTCATGACAGAATATTTTGGTACGTTTTAAATACTTTAGTATTTTAAAAATGCACCACCAAATAAACTAGGTATAGCTTCTACCAATAAATAAAAATATTAGGTCAAATTCCAGTAAATATTATGTAACATGTAAAAAACATGTACATATTGTGCTTCTAGGATTCATCGTGAAACTTTCCAGAGTTTTGTTGGGTGACTGGTACAAATGGATGCTTTTCGCCTGATTAAGAAAAGATTAAGAATTGGAGATAGGGAACTTATTGTTTTACCTCAAGAGTTATTATATGAAAAACATAACATTGATGCCATATAGAGGGCCAACAGACCCACTGTGTGTAACTGACAGGAATGTGTATTTGAGATCATTGTAAGACCATGGCTTCTGACATAGCTACTCAAAATAGTGTAGACTACATAAGGCAGAAGTTTCCTGTCACTAGATATCTTCCTTTGTCAGAGAGAGGCTGAACAAATTTGTCTTTAAGATCCTGTCTAACTCTGGGAATCAGAATGTTTTTATTCTGTGTTCAGATGAGGGCCTTCCTTGCATAGGGACACACTTTAATCTTTGCAGACAAATTCTGATCCCTACCCTATGTGCTGACTACTATATACTGAGAAAAAGCAGAGCTGAGAGAGTGGATTGCATTGAGAGTACTTAAATTTCAGTTTTATTTTTTTAAATTGGCTGAACAACTTCCTGTAAGAACCTCCATGGAGCTTCCCTTTCTTTTCTTCCTTCCAACATGTCTTTCTCCCTTCCCAACTCTTCCTCTTTTATGAATTCCAGACCATAGCTCCCAAAGGACTTTAGGTTGAGTAATCAAGGCTAAGATTTAGTATCCTCCTATTAGAATCAATGATATAGTGATTATTAGTATTGTGTTTAGGTCGATTGATGATGATACCTGAAATATAATTGAAATTGCTGTCATTTTTGTCATGTTAGTAGGATTATGGCTGATATTGGTGAAATTCCTTGTATTATTCCTGCGACTCAAAATGGAATGAGGATAGTCCAAGTTTTATAATTAGTTGCTTTTAGAATTGTTAGAAATGCTATCCAGGTTACAGTAAAAAAAAAATCAACAAAACAGTGAAAGTACAATGATAGCTTCATTTTGCGTATTAAGTCTTCGGCATAGGCATGGCAATATACTTATCTGAATATCTACAATTTGGGTGATTGACCCCTCATTTGTTATGCCACTCAATGCCTCTTTTGGAAAATGTCCATTGCAATTGGAGATAAAGTTTACTATTTCTGAAGATCAGATCTCATACACATAAAGGATTTTTCACCCCTTTATCTGTTGCCTTCTAGGAATCTCAGAATTGTCTTTCATTTCTGTGGTTTTTGTTAGCTTAGTTTTTCTGTTATATTTATCTCCCTTCTAACTTATTTTTTAGTCTTTTATTTAGGGCATCTCATGTCAGTTTTATTTTTTTCTAAAACCGGATTTATTGAGAGGACAGAAAAGTTCCCAGAGGAGAGGGGACCGAGGGGGTTGCCCTCATGTCAATTTTAAAAGTAGCCACCTATGAATAACAAACCCCTGATAGAAACACCAAGACTGGAAGAGGTCTTGCTCCTTTTGGGAACCACCAGTTCAGTGGTGAGGTCCCCAGGGTATTGTGAAGAGGAAGGAAAACTAAGTTCATCCAGGAATCCTGCACCCAAGCTGTGAGGTAGCTATTTTGGGACCAGGAGCTTTTTGCCATGACACTCTAGAGTTGTTTTTATACTATACAAGGCATGCTTTGAGGTTATCTTAGGGAAGAGACTCTGTGTACCATTTCTCTATCAACACTGGTGATAGAGATAAGTGTATACAATTTTACCAAGGGGAAAAAGCCCTATTTTGTAGAGCTGGCCAAGACTCTCATTGTGGCAGATTTCAGGCTGCCTACCTAAAGCTACTGAATGTTTTTGGAAAGAGAGGCACTGGAGGCTCTCCCAAGCTAGTATGAGGTAGCTCTAGCAACACACTGCAATATCAGGTTCAAGCACATGTATTTTTGTAGCAACAGGTCACATTTCTCAATTAAGTGAAAGAGATTGTTATGTTATCACAGTCCAAGTATTTGGAAAAACCTGCCATGATTAAAATCAAATGTGTTATTTTCTCATAATAGAAACCTATTAGAGTCAGGAAAATGCCATAAAGGTACAAATTCTTGATTTGACCTGTCATATTTTCAATCTCTTTGCCTTTGATCTGTCTAGTGTTATTGGGTCAAGCACTAAAAGGAAAAAGAAGAGGCAAAACACACAATCCGATAATGCCTCTAGGATCCTATTGAGAAGAAAATGTGGCTCTCTGCTATTAATTAGGAGTTTACATATGGCATGCCTAAACAGAGTGTGAGATTGCTAGATACTATTAAATGTCGTATTGAGCAGGCTCTGAATCATTAGCTGAGTAATCTCATGGTCACAGGTTTGAGTTCATTTTTTTTTCCATCATCGTGTATCACTTGAAGCCTCAGTTCTAAGATTCATCTGTCTTTGGTGCACACCAGCTGCCTAAGTGATAGATGGGTTTGCTTAGCCTGTTTTCATTAGAGTGCCTTGACCAGTGTGAAGTATGGGATTGGAAGTAGCAATTTAGTAGCGAATTCAAGGGAATTCCTTTTCCTTGCTGTGAGATGGGGATGCTTTCTTTTTAGATGCTACCTAGACTCTTCTATAAAATAAATTTGCCTATAAAAAAGTTCAATAATTTTCTTTTCAGTTCTTTTCAGTTTAGGTCAGTTTAATAATTATTGAGTACCTACCATGTAAACGAAGTGATGGGAAAACAAAGAATAGTAAAACATAATTTTAAATACCCATTTTACTCTCCTGGGGGACCTAATTTATAATTATTAGTTACTTATTCTTACTCTGCCACTGGAATAAGAATTTCTCAAACTTAAATAATGTGGGACCCCAGGCATCTAGCAGAGTACCCTGTACAGAGAGAACTGTTGTCCTTTTCTACCTTGCATAAGATCACTGATACAAAATTCCATCAATTCTAAGCCTCATATTTTATAACATATTAAGATACCTAAAATATATGGCATCTTGCAATTGAAATTTGCATCATTTCCTAGGGTACGTGAAAAAAATGGTGTGTCTTACAATCAAAGTCATCTTAGATTATTAGATTCAATGACTATTTACAAAGAACCTTAAAGTTACCAATCACAGATAGGTGTGGATTGTTTTAATTAGATAAATATGGTTGTCTGTCTTCTAATTTTCACTGGTACTAAAATAAACAGTTCTGGGAAGCTATGCTGGAAATTAGGAGTATGTGAGGTTGAAGTAGACTTCTATATTCTTGGACAACTGGACAGATGTTAAGTGTATTTGAGAAGACCTTGGAGAAGCTATAGGCCATGCAAGTTTGAGAAATTATGGGAAAAAAACTCAAGCTAGAGGAAGTCAACATGTATAATTGCAGACAGAAGGATAACAATATATTTTTTTCCACTATTTTCATACTTGAATTACCAGAGCCTGATCATAGGAAAGTATGTTTTAGCTAACAATACAGTAAACTCTTCCTACATGAAGCCTTTCCTATTTGCTCTTGCCCCACTCCAACTGGTCATAACATCCTATGGCACATAGAGTTACCATAACCCACATAGTTAGCATTTAAAATATGTTCTAAATAATTTTTGTTGAACAAAAATTGAAAAAAATGATGTATCTCACAAAGCCATCTTAGATTCTTAGATTCAGTGATAGTAGTTCCCCCTTATCTGTGGAGAATACTTTCAAGCATCCCCAACCCCCAGTGGTTGCCTGAAACCTCAGATAGTACCAAGCCTTATATATAGTACGCTTTTTCCTATGCATACATACGATAAAGTTTCATTTGTAAATTAGGCATGGTAAAAGATTACCAACAATAGCTGATGATAAAATAAAATATTGTAACAATATACTAGAATAAAAGTTATGGGAACGTGGTTCTCTCTCTCTCTCTCTCAATCTCTCTCTCTTTTGAAATATCCTGTACTGTACTTGCCTATTATTGGACCATGGTTAGTCTCAGGTAACTGAAACCATGGAAAGTGGAACCTTGGGTTTGGGGAGCTACTGTATAATGTCCGTTCCTCTAGATATACTATTTTTCTTACTCTTAGTAAATGAGTATGCTCTTACAACTGAGACTGCATTTTATTTTTTCTTTTCATTCCCTTATTGGAATCTACAATAAAACCATACTAGCATTTCCCAAAGTATGTTTGGAAAGATTTTGTCAGCATTCTAAGGAGAATAAAGGAATGAATGTTTAAACATATTTGGGGAGTTAAATCCATTAGCTTATTGAGGGATTACTGAGAGTCATTAATATGATAATATGCCATGTAAACCTCTAAGATGGTAATACAGTTGGTGCTAAGTATTTTCTAAACATATTTGGTCATGGAATCCTTTCTTCTGAATAAAATTATGTTCTGGTTGGGCACATGTATTTTGAGAAACACTGTAATAGGCACATTACTGTGGCTAATACAACACTGTAATAGCCACATTACTGTGGCTAATACAACCAATTAAAAAGTACATTATAAAGTCTCATTTTGACCTTGGAATGAGACTCAACTAGATACAAATGCCAGGTCTTCTACTTACTAGCTGTGTGAGCTTGCTAAATTATTTAACTTCCATGAGCCTCAGATTCTTTATTTGTAAAATAATAGCATCTACTTATATTTTTGTGAAATTTAAGTGAGATGGATATATTCAAGCTCAGAACTTGACATAAGAAAGATACCAAAATTGTAGCTATCCTTATTGCTATTGATATATTGCTATTAGGAGTAGTATGTACTTATATTATTTCAGTATTCTAAACTAGAAACTTTGAAGAATTTTTTCACCTTAATCTTTTCGATCTTTGTTTTTAAATGCCTTGGTGTTCTTACTTTCCTCTCTGGTCCACAGCTCCCATACCTGTCCAGTATTTTATTACTTCCAGGTCGAAAGTAGTATCATTACTGTAAGATATCCTGAGCATTGGAGCCAAACAAATACATGTTTTAATCCTGACTCTATAATCTCTGTCTGGTTAATCTTGAGAAAAATCGTCTATCAATTCTGAGAAAGTTAAATTTAATATTAACAAAATATCTTACACGTATTTATTAAGTCATTCATTTATGCATTTATTTGTTCAATAAAATATCTTTGAACTCCTTACTGTATTCTGTGCTCAGGATACACAGAGGAATATGTCTCTAAGTTGTTTACTTGCTATGGTTAGATTCAGAAGTTTGAAGATGTATGCATATAATATGTCATGCAGTGTGCAATAAAGAAAGTGGCAAAGAAGAGGTAAATTTTCTCAAGAATTAGAAAAACTGTTTAATTTTCTTTGGGGCTGGAGAGGTAAAGAGCTTGTGATAAGATAAAAAAAAATTATAGAGGAGATAATTTTTTACTTGAAGGAAGTATCAAATAAGGGAGTAAGGTCAAGTTACCCTAGAATCCAGAAGTTGTATAACAGTATGGAAAAGTTTAGAACATTGCAGATGATTGAGTAGGGCACTGAAATAGAACATAAGGATTAAGGAAATGGGCACAGAGTGGTCCTAAAACATTCCATAAAACTAGGGAGATGAGGGGGCACAGGTAATGCAGAAACTTATGTGGAGATTGGACTTCACCTTGTGGGTAATGAAGGGTGACTACGAAATTTAAAAAGGAAAGTAACATGGCCCGATTTGCAAATCAGACCATTATTCATGTCATGTGGCAGAGTGGAAGGACAAACTGGAAAAGTATGTTATCAGAACCAAGGGCATCAGGTAAAATGCAAGAAATAGGCAAGGTGTGCTATAAAGCAGAGGCATTGAGTATGGAGGAAGGGTTACATTAGAAAGCTTATTTAAGAAGAGACACCATCAGGACTTTGAGATCTGTTAAGTATAGAGGTAGAGAAGAGAGAAAAATAGACGTTAACTAACTTTCAAAAAATTGACTATTGGGTAGAGGATGTATCATGAAATGAAATCAAGAATCAGAGGAAGAACAAATTTTAGAGTGGTAGGCATGCGAATTACGGAGTATGGTGGGGGGAGATTCTGAGTTTAGGTTTGAATAATTGGGTTTGAAATATTTATGTTACACCCAGGTAGGAGTGTTCAGCAGGCAATTTGAAATAAAGATCTTATAGTTTAGAGAAATCTGAGCTAGAAAATGGAAACTTGGGAGTCTTCATTATAGGTGGAGCTGTGAGTATGGATGGGATTGGTCAGCAAAGGGAAGGAGAAAACTGAGTGTTCTCCAGGGAACCACTACCACCAAATTAGGGGCTACTGAGGATACCATGAAGCAGTGAGAAATTCACTACAACATTTAGCCCATAGCAACTTCATGATTCTATTTTCTTAACTTTTCTATACTTCTAGTCAGAGGAAATCATATCTTATATATACAAGAATGTATAGCTCTTCTACAATGCCTAAGATTGTGATGACCAGACAGCAGATGCTTTTTAAATACCTGTTACTTGATCAATTTTTAAAAAATAGAAGAAAAGAAAGACCCTATGAGCTATATTTGATCGTAATAGTCAAGAGTTCCTGGCCATCAGTTGAAAAAAACTAACTTTATTCTTTCCTTTCTAGACATAGTGTTTTTATAATACCACTAATTAGAAGCCTATTCTGATTTTTGCTATTTTAGACAATGAGTAATCTTCAAAAATATAAAATTTGTTCATTTCTATTCTTTGCCACTAGATGGTGGAAGTAGCTGAGCTGATGATCCTGGAAATATCTAGTCTTGGGGAAGAAACTGAGATTTGTGAGGCTAAATTGAGAAGCTCTTAGTTAATAAAAACATAAAAAGGGTTTGGCAAAGATTTGCATACTTGTGAATAATGCATTCTGTTCTAGGACTAGTCTGTGGTGAAAGGAAATGGTTGAGTGAAATATGGCCTTGACAGATGCATACTGAATCCAAGCACAAAAGCTCCTGATCAAGATTCTATGCAAATAAAACATTTCTTGCTTCAATTATCTTTAATTGGAAAGGGTACCAACAGCATACCACAAATAATTCTGGCTATTTAAGCCAGATGTTGAAAAGAGGAAAGAAGAGAATGTTAGGCATAGGACTTACAGCAGTATCTCGAAATTTAAGAGTTCTTTCTAGAACTAAGCCCAGCAAGGGTTAATGGGTTCCCATTATGGCTTTGGAAAGATGAGTTTGTGGAATGAAATCTAAATTTCCTTCTTCCTTTTATTTATACAGAAATAATAATAATAATAACTTTTTCTTAAAGTATTAGGTTGTTATTAAAAGCATAATAAGTTTTTTTTTTTTTTTTGAGTTGGAGTCTCACTCAGTCGCCCAGACTGGAGTGCAGTGGCCGCTCCCAGCCACCGCAGCCTTGCCTGTTGGGCTCCGGTGATCCTTCCGCCTCAGCCTTCCAAGTAGCCGGATTTACAGGCATGCGCAACAACGCCCGGCTGATTTTTTGATTTATTGTAGAGATGAGGTCTCGCTGCCCAGGCGGGTCTCGAACCCATGGGCTCAGGCAATCCACTCACCTCAGCCTTCCAAAGGCACGGGATTACAGGCTGAGCCACCGAGCCTGGCCCTAATAAGTTCTAAAAACAAGGAGTTTTATAAAAATTCTAAATAAGTGTAATTGGTAATGATTATAGCTGTAGATATTTCTAAACAGTTGACTCAGTTATATACAAAAGTTTTTTTCAAGATTTCGCTCTTGCCAAGACCCTCTGTAAGAATTAGAAATGATATACTGAAGCTCACAGAGGCAGCCCATCAATAAAAGGTACCTGATTATTACTGTTGTTAATGATGCTATTGTTATTGGTGCCCTGAGATGATACATAACTGCCACCCTTTCCCCATTAAAAAAAATTCTGAGTTGTAACCTTGCAGTGAGGATGTTTTCAATTCCTTTCCTTAGCAAAGATATATAAACATTTCAAATTTTGTACAGAAGATTAGTAAATATATTCTCACACTGATTGTGCTATAGAATTTCTAACTCCCGGCTAATTGAAAAAGTAATATAGTGGAAAGCAGGTGGACTTTAGAATTAGATGTCCTTGTATTTACACTGTGGCTCTGTTGATTTCTAGTTGTGTTTATTAGCAAGTCTATTAACTTCTCTCCACTTGGAAATAATAGTTTAGAACTCAAAGTTGCTGCAAAGATTGAGCTTATATGTGGAAAAGCTTTAGAATAGTATCTGGCATCTAGTAGGTGCTCAGTAAGTGGTAATCATTTTACATTAAAAAACAGAAAGCACATATGTATGCAAGAGCAAATCTAAATGTAAGATTAATGAACTCTTCAGGCTCTCAGTAAAGATTGACTTTTGTTATCATATCCTCATCCTTGCTATCCTTCAGGGAATGGTTTTACTCCATAGAATATTACCATCTCAGCTCTAAGAGGGTGTATTCAAATAATTATCTCTCCTATGAAAGTGAATGCCACTTTGGCTAGCTCAAACAAAGTATAGCAAGTAAGTTGGGAGCATGAACCAAGTTTTGAGTGGACCAAACAAGAATTTACTAAAGCATAAAGACTTTCCTTTGTGATTAGTTATAGAAGATGTTAAAACATACATTTGTTCAAGAGGACTACTTGGATGGAAGCATTGATTTAAGTATATAACTCCTGGTATGTTAATTTTAAAAGTATCATTTTAAAAACTGAAAAGCATTACTTCATAGCAACAAGTTGATATCTAAGAAGCTTTGGGTAAAAAATAGAAATATTTAACAAACAGTGAATTTAAATATTAACCATACTAAAAGTCTAGAAAGTATTATTATCAGTCTGTGAAAACAGAACTGATTTTTGTTCTATGTCTAACAATATGTATATAAACATACTCCACTAATTCTGGATACAGATAAAATTCTATTTCTATAACAGGTGTATATTATCCTGGGGCTCTCTTTGACAAGGATATTTTGGTTGTATCAACAGTGTTTATTTGTTCATTTATATTTATTCAACAACACTGCCAAGTTTCTGGGAGGAGGAAGTATGAGGCAGCTGCTAAGATCTGAAATTTAATTTCACAAGAGTTTCTTTCATTGTGTTTCTGTTTGTACATCTAACTTCCCATCTAGAGACTGTCTTAGAAGAAGCAATATCAATAATAAAAAATATAGTATTTATTGAATTCCTAATCTTTTCTGGGCATTCTTCTAAATGCTATATACATAGGGTTATTCCACTCAACAACCCTATAAAATAGGTCTTATTATTATTTCCACCTTATGGATGAGGAAAACGAGCACGAAGAAGTTAAAAAAGCTTTCTTAGGTCACACTGTTAATACTTGATATACCTAGTACATGAGTCCAGCTAGCCAGATATCAGACTTCTCACCTTTAGTCATAGTCATAGCAAATGAGAATCAGACAATTTTAAGACAGAAGGGGACAGACATAATCAAAACCAGGCTTTTCAATTTGCAACTGTCCCATGTAGCTATAAAATAAATTTAATTGCTAGTTTTAGACTAGAATGAAATAATAAAATAGAAAATGGAATGCATCACAAGTAAAGTGTTTGTTTCAATTTAGCATGGGTGTATGTGGGTGTGAACTGGTTCATGATGTAAAGCATGTTCCTTATTGTGATCAAAGTCAAGAAAATTAAGAAGCCACCGATCTGGTCCAACTTTCCTATATTACATATGATGGGCAGAGAGTTAGGAAGAAAACCTCAGATCCAAAGAAGTTAAATGATTCCCCCAGAGCACATTGGTTAGAACTTGAGTTCTTTATGGTATTAACTACTGGTGTTTTCTCTTTCCAGTGTCTGTTGTGGCTACCCTTACTACAGATTAAGTTACTTAAACCAGTGGTTCCCAAACTTTGGTGTGAATCCGAATCATCATTGGCCCAGCTCCATCCTACTTCACCAAACCTGTGGCTTTGTATTTTTCATTGCCTCTGCAGATGACTCTGTTAATACATTAACTTTGGAGAACCACGGTCTTGAGCTTTATGATACAGCAGTATTTATTGAATGATTACTGTCTGTTAACTGCGTTATGCTAAATACCATGAGAGAGAGAAAAAAGTAAGAGATAAAGCCTCTTTCTATGAAGAAGTTAAATTTTTATTAGGGAAAGCTAATTGTGCAAGAATTATCTAGTGAACAAAAGCTATACAACAAAGTGCTTATTTAACTTTATTTAATAAGTACAAAAAGTATTCCAATTTTAAGTTACTCGATGGACAAATACAAAGGAAACCTCATATTGCCTAATTAAGAGAGACTATTGCATAAGAAAACATGGCAGAGAAAGTTGAGTTGATTTTTTTCCCAACACACAGAAGAATTGCCAGTGTCTAGCAATCAGTTTTAACTCCCGTGCAGCTCCCAGGATGTATTCTCCCAGACAAGCTGACTCACCAAACCACTCTGAAGGCAGATGATTTATTCCTTTTGAATTGGCAGAACACTGAGTGTGTTAAAGTTGTGGCCAATTTTGGGTCATAGGTAAGTTCATTTAAAATGCATTCAGGAGGTACTTATAGAAGTTTCTTTACAAAGTGAGGAACAATCCCCCCCCCAAATACACACACACACACACACACACACACACACACACACACACACACACATCCATCTCATTCTTAAAGACCATTAAGCAACAGGGCACATATAGAAGTAATGGGCCACTTGTAAAAATCAGTTTGAAAATTTTAGTAATTGAACTTCAGGATTGGTGCTCTAGAAATTTTCTGGTTTTACCTCTTCATATTATATATGAAGGAATTTAAGAAGTTTCTAGTGGTGGTTTATTTTCTCAGTGAATTATAAGACATTTATGCTATAACTTTAATTATAAAGAAGCAACATAAAACTTTTAAAAAATATTATTTCTAAAAACAGGTTTTCTATTATGAACAATTAAAGCAGAGCTGCCTCTACTCATTCAACATATTTACATGAATTAGAAAAAGGAGGCTCTTCTCAAGTAATATGATACCTTGTAATTTAGATCATGTATTATGCCAACTCAGGCTGACAGACTTTTAAGTTTAGCAGTAAGAATCCTAAATAGCCAGATGACATAGTGTCCGATAGCAAGCCTCACAGAATCACAGAACTTAGAACTCACCAGGGGCATTTGAAGTAATATATCCTAACTATTTTACATATAAAGAACTAAGAATCAGAACAGTTATGAGACTTTCCCCAGGCAGACACCAAGTTAACACTAAAGTTGAAACAGGAACAAGATTTCCAGACCCAAGTTTATTTCTCTGTGGTACAAGAAGAGTAGAGAGCAGATGTGTTCAATTCAGTAAGTCAGGTTTATTTATTCCAGTTTCTATGGGATGTTGCTGAAATGATCACTGACTTTTTTATTTGTTTATGCATTATTCAGATTTATTAAAGGGCCAAATCTAGATTGTTCACATTAGACAAACATCTCTCTCATCTTAAATCCATCCAACTAGATTGTGTGCAGCAGTTTGATTCAATAGGAATCACATCTGCCTCATCATTATTTAACTCTGATGCTTATTTATGTACTTGGGCTTGTCTGATGAGATTGTTTTGTAAAAACAACATGTAAAGGATCTATATGTTTAAAAAAATCTACAGAATAGTGATGTCAATATTTTTCTCTGATGGGATGCTTTACCAGAGTTGTGTCATGGTGTGGAGGTTCAGAGCTAGGCTTAGCATCAGAAGTATGCCATTTGGGAAATTACTGAGCCCCCCTGAACCTAGTTTGCTCATTTGTATACTGAGTATAATAATATACATATATGGGGCAGTTATTAAGACTAAGGAGGTTGTTGTTGTCAGTTTGAATTTTACTGTCTATGCTTAAAATACCCCTCCTTCCACACCCAGATTTCAATGGCCACCTCCACCTTCACTTCCTGTTTCTCGACCCTCCATTTATCCTTTCATTCCCTTTTTAAAAAATCATTCTTCTTTTTTAGAATGATAAATGGGGAGGGTATCAGCAACATATTGTAAAGAAAAACGGTGGACTAAAGGGTGGTAGGTGGGATTCTCAATAAAGTCAATGTGAGTGAGTTCAGGCTACATTATTGGAATTGTCATACCAAGAAAAAGAGATGACATTTCTGTACTACTCTAGAGTGCAATATTAGGATCAGCGAAGATCAGGGAGAATGACAGCAAATTGGAGTGCTTCCAGAGAGGGGCAAATAGGCTGGTAAGGGGATTAAAACTATGTCAAATGGCAGCATCAAAGATATGAGTAATGTTGTCCTTGGAGAATAGATTCAACTTACAGGGACATAGCAACTCTTGCCATCAAATTGTTTAAAATAGAAAACTATTCTATACAATTTTTATAGATTTGTAGTGTAAACATTGAGGAGAAAAACAAAGTTCATTTAAGTCCAAAAGACAAAATGAGCTTCCTCATAAGACAGTGAACTTCCTGTCATTATAAAGGTATTCAAACAGAAGCTAGAAAATTCTCAGTGAGATTATTGTAGAGATGATTCATGCATGAAATAGGATGTTGAAAAATGTTTTTAACTTTTTGAACTTATAAACTGCTTTGGGGAATTGATAAAAACTATTAGCTTTATATAGCAATAATATATACACTCAAAATTTTTGCATAGAACTTCAGAAATGACATGGGTTATTTGAAGGTTGCCTATGGACTCCCTGAGGACCACAGGTTAAGTTTAAGAATTTCTGTATTGAATAAATTTCAAACTTCCTTTCATCTCTGGGAATTAATGATTTTCATTTCTCTGATTCACAGTTGCTGCCTGCTTAAGGAATGCTCATCCTTCTCGAAAAGAAATCTTTTGCACGTTTCAGAAAAAACAGAAGGCTTTCAATTCATTGTGTGAGTGAGGCCTGCCTGATTGCATGGCAGCTCTCAGCAGCAAAGATCAACATGTCCCAGATAAGAAGGATTTGAGGGTACATTTGCTTTAGGAGCATGCTCTAAATGCAGAACTTCTGCTTCTGATTCCATTCCTCTCAGTATTTCTAATATATTTTCGTAAGGCAATTTCCTATGTTTATTAGTTAGTATCATTAGCTTTCACCAGCTATCAAGCCAAGAGCAATAATATCTTGCCTCTCACATTTCAGGTTTTAACTGTTGTAAGATTGTTTTCATGATGCTGAATAGAAGTTGCATCCTAGCAAAGAACTGATTTCAAATTACCCCACCAACTTCCTAAAATGATGATGCATTTTTCCATAGAATTCTTGCATAGAGGGCTTCCAGTATGTAGCTAGACTGTTCATACAGCTGTCCATCATAAAATGTGTGCTGTATATTTATTTTTTCATCAGGGTCACAGAAGTGCATTTGAATTGAATTCTTCTTCTTTTTCTCTGTACCGTTAAGATATTGACAGGTTCAGAGTTGCTAGGTTTGAAATTTTAAGAATAGCTAGCTCATAACATTTTACTTTCTGCTCCAGGGTAGGGTGAGTTGCTCATAAATCAGGCTGCAAATATGATGAATTGAATGCCTCCAACTCAATTAGCTTAATGTGGGTAGGAGGATTTCCAGGTTTTGCAGCCTCTGTTTTACTAATCCTCTGAGCAGACTATTATATAAAATGTGGCTGGATATTAATATCTGAGTCTCAGAGAAACATGGTTGGTATTTTTCATTTCAGCATCCAATGTCATCCTGTATTTCATTGCTTTGATTTGGTTCCACAGCCACTGACTGACGCTTCTTAACATGATTTATATTGTTGTAAGCCTTACCTTGTTATCTTTCTGCCTTTTGACCAAGTTTAAAAAGTAGCCAAATAGAATTGCTGCTGTCACTGAGTGATTTAATTTGGAGGGGGATCTCAGCAATTTAAGGAAAACTGTAAAAGTTGGAGCTGTTCCTCTGTCAAATAAATGATCAGAGGTGAGCCCCAGCAAAGCAGATGCTGGTAGTTTCAAGCACTTTCAACACACTCATACTTTGGTATTGAGATTTGTTGGTAGTGAGATTATGGAGTTTGTTTCATTTTGTTTTCTTAAGGAGAATATACTGAGACTCTGGATAATGTTTATTTTGAAGAAAGCATTTTAGTGCCTGGGAATATTATTTTATATTTTCTCTATAATAACTATCTGTGAGCATTCATTAGCTGAGCTATTATTCTATGTATTTTCTTCCCCTTGCCCCTCCCCTTTAAGTTCTTCTGTCAATCCCATCTCTGTCTTGCCCTTTTTTTCTTTTTCTATTTGACAGATCAAATTGTAAGCATCAACTATGTACAACATATTGTTTTGATGTATACTTACATTATGGAGTGACTTACTCTTAACATATACATTACTCACATACTTATTTTTGTGGTGAGAATACTTTGCCTTACTTTCTTAGCTTTTTGAAAGAATAAAATATATTGTTAACTATAGGCACCATATTGTACAATAAGTCTCTTGGACTTATTTCTCCTATCTAACTAAAATTTTGTATCCTTTAACTAACATATCCATAATCCCTCCTCCTAGCCACCTCAACTCCTGGTAACCATTATTCTACTCTTTATTCTTATGAGATTAACTTTTTCAGGTTTCCATATATGTGAGATCATGTCATATTTGTTTTTCTCCGTTTGGCTTATTTCACTTAACAGAATGTGTTAGGTTTATCGATGTTGTCACAGATGACAGGATTTCCTTCTCCTTTGTGCTGAATACTATTTTATTGTGTGTATGTATACTACTTTTTTTATCCATTCATCTATTGAAGAACACTTAAATTGATTCCACATTTTGACTATTGTGAAAAATGCTGCAATAACTGTAAGAGTGCAGACATATGTACAACATATTGATTTCATTCTCTCTGGATATATAGCTAGTAGTGGGATCGCTGGATTATATGGTAGTTCTATTTTTTAATTTTTCAAGGAACCTCTAGACTGTTTTTCATAATGGTTATGTAAATTTATATTCCCACCAACAGTGTGCAAATGTTCCCTTTTCTTTACATTCTCACCAGCACTTACAATCTTTTGACTTTTTGATAATAGCCATTTTTAAGACATGAGATAATCTTTCATTGCAGTTTTAATGTGCATTCCCCTGATGATTAGTGATGTCGATAATTTTTTTTTTATATTTGTCAAACATTTGTATGTCTTCTTTTGAGAAGTGTCAAGTCAGGTTATTTGCTCATCCTTTGTTTTATTTATTTTTTATTTTTTGAGTTGGAGTCTCACTCTGTCGCCCAGACTGAAGTGCAGTGGCCGCTCCCAGCCACGGCAGCCTCGACCTGCTGGGCTCCGGCGATCCTTCCACCTCAGCCTTCCAAGTAGCCAGAATTACAGGCATGCGCTACCACGCCCGGCTGATTTTTTTTTTTTTTTTTTGATTTATTGTAGAGATGAGGTCTCGCTGCCCAGGCGGGTCTCGAACCCGCGGGCTCAGGCAATCCACTAACCTCAGCCTCTCAAAGACGCGGGATTATAGGCTGAGCCACTGAGCACGGCTGCTCATCCTTTAATTAGATTATTTGTTTTCTTTCTACTGAGTTGTTTGAGTCCTTTATATATTTTTGAATATTAACCCCTTATCAGATGTATAGTTTGAAAATGTTTTCTCTCATTCTGTAGGTTGTCTCTTCACTCTGTTGACTGTTTCCTTTGCTGTGCTGAAGCTTTTAAGTTTTATGTCATCTTATTTGTCTGATTTTGCTTTTGTTGCCTGTGCTTTTGGGGTCATATCCAAAAATCACTGCTCATATCAATGTTGTGGAGGTTTTCCCCTACATTTTCTTCTAGTAGTTTAGTAGTTTGGGGTCTTGATAACAATGATTAAACCCATAACGAAGATTACTTGATCATGGGGAATGACCTTTTTAATATGCTGTTGAGTTCAATTTGCTAGTATTATGTTGAGTATTATTTGTCAGGAATACTATATTTGTCAGGAATACTGCTTTGTATTCTTTTTGTGGTAGTGTCTTTTTCTGGCTTTGATTTCAGAGTGATGCTACTCTCAAAAGATGAGTTTGGAAATATTCTCTCCTCTTCAAATTTTTTAGACAGTTTGAGAAGAATTGGTATTAGTTTTTCTTAAAATGTTTGATAAAATTCAGCAATGAGCCAGGCTCGGTGGCTCAGCCTGTAATCCCGCGCCTTTGGGAGGCTGAGGTGAGTGGATTGCCTGAGCCCGCGG
>NW_007246632.1:329563-344247 GCF_000164805.1 Carlito syrichta | reverse complement strand
GTACTTTCAATTTTATGTTACACAGGATCATTGTTGGCAGAAATATTGTCTTATTTCTTACCTTTAAAACACCTCTTATTCCGCATGCCTGTAATTCCGGCTACTTGGAAGGCTGAGGTGGAAGGATCGCCGGAGCCCAGCAGGTTGAGGCTGCGGTGGCCGGGAGCGGCCATTGCACTCCAGTCTGGGTGTCAGAGTGAGATTCCACCTCAAAAAAAAAAAAAAAATCAGCAATGAAGTCATCAGATTCTGGGATTTTCTTTCATGAAGGATTGTATTACTAATTCAATCTCCTCACTGGTTATTGGGCTAATATTTAAATTTTTTTCTTCAGGTTCAAGATTGGGAGGTTGTATGTGGCTAAAATTTATCTATTTATTCTAGGTTTATTTCTTATGATCATTTGTGTTTCTGTGATATCAGTTACAATGTCTCCTTTTTCATTTTGACTTCATTTATTGGGTCTTCTCTCTTTTTATTAGTCTACCTAAAGGTTTGTCAATTTTGTATATCTTTTATAAAAACCAACTCTTAGATTCATTAATCTTTTCTACTGTTTTTCTAGTATCTACTTTATTTACTCCTGTTCTAATCTTTTTATTTATTTTTTTCTCTTATTAACTCTGGCCTTATATTTTTTTCGTGTTTTTCTAGTTCTTTCAGGTGTATTAGGTTGTTTATTTGAAAGTTTCCTTCTTTTTTATGTAGGCACTTATTGTTATAAACTTGCCTCTTAGTAGATTTTGCTATATCCTACAAGTTTTGGTATGTTGTGTCTTCATTTTTATTTATCTAAATAAAATTTAAATTTCACATTTAATTTCTTCATTGTTTAGGAGCATGTTTTTAATTTTTATGTATTTGTGAATTTTACAAAATTCCCCACATTATTGACTTAATTTCAATCAGGTAGTTAGGAAAGATACCTGATATAATTTCAGTCTTCTTAACTTTGTTAAGACTTGTTTTACGACCCAATACATAATATATCCTAGAGAATGTTCCATGTACAGTTGAAAAGAATGTATATCTTCAGCTGCTGGATGAAATGTTCTGTATGTCTGTTAGGTCCACTTGATCTACAGTATAATTTAGGTTCAAGGATTCTTTACTGATTTTCTGTGATATGTCCTTTGTTTGAAAATGTCATATTAAGGTCCCCTAGTATTATTATATTGCAATCAATCTCTCCTTTCAGATCTGTTAATACCTACTTTATATATTTAAGTGCTCCAATGTTGGATGGATATATATTTATAACTGTTTTATCTTCTTCCTAAATTGACCTCTTATTTGTTACATAATGACCTTCTTTGTCTATTTTTACAGTTTTTGATGTAAAATCTGTTGTATCTAATATATGAAAGGGGACACAGAAAAAAACTGGAATTCATTTATAAAAAATTGTGTATTTATTCTGACATGTTTAAGCTTCAGTCACCTTCAAGGAATCCTACATTTGATGCAATACACCTATTGAAATGTTTTTCCACTGTTCAAAACAGTTTTTTAACTTATCAGTTTTGATGCCTTTTAGTGCTTCTGCCCTTCTTTGTTTCACTTCTTCCACATTGGTAGAATGTTTCCCTTTGAGGATTCTTTTTAATCCAGGGAAACAAACAAACAAACAAAAAGTTGCTTGGTGCGAGACTGGGAGAATAAGGAGGGTGGGGCATGGAAATCATGCCAATTTTGGTCAAAAACTGTTAAACACTTAATGCAGTGTAGACAGGTGCACTCACAAATCACCCATCATGAAATGGGCAAACACGTTGAAAGAATTTCCAAAAAAATTCACTGAAGCTGATGGCAACCTTTCATGCTGATGGGTTCCTACAACACTTATTTAGTCAGGGAGCCTGTATTACAAGGGACCTGCCCTCCAAAAGATAATTCTAGGTCTTTTGAGGGGGTTCTTCCTCATAGATATATAGTTCTTCCTGCTCTATTTTGGTTTTCATTTGCATGGAAATTTTTTTCGTCTGTTCACTTTTAGTTTTTGTGTCTCCTTAGAGTTGAAATGAGTCTCTTGTAGTCAGCATATAGTCAGGTCTTGCTTTTCTTTATCCATTCACCCATCCTATATATTTTGGTCAGAGAATTTAGTCCACATAGATTCAAGGTAATTACTGGTAGGTAAGTACATACTACTGTCACTTTATGAATTATTTTCTTCCTTTATTATGTCTTGCTTTTGAGCTAAGTTATTTTTTCTAGTGAGATATTTCCATCCCCTATTTGTTTATTTATTTTTTATTTTTTGGTGCATCTACTGCAGCCTTTTGCTTTGTGGTTACCATGTAACTTATTTTTTAAAAATCATATAGTTATAACATTATTTTAAGCTGGTAACAACTTAGCTTTGCAAAAGAACAAAAAAATTAAAACAAAATTCTGCACTTCTACTTCACTCCCTCCTTTTGGATTTTTGAAGTTACAATTTGCACCCCTTTATATTGCATATATCTTAACAAATAATTGTAATTATTATTATTCTTAATAGTTTTGCCTTTCAGTTCTCATATTAGAGATATAAGTGATTTAAACACCATTACAATATTAGCATATTCTGAATTTGATTGTGCATTTACTTTTATCAGTGAATTTTATACTTTTAGATATTTCCATGTGACTAGTCAGCATCTTTTTCTTTCTGCTTGAGGAACTCTCTTTAGCACTTATTGTAAGACAGGCCTGGTGATAATGAACTCCCTCAGTTTTTCTTTGTCTAGGAAAGTCTTTATATTGATATCTCCTTCATTTCTAAAGGACAGATTTGCTGGGTACAGTATTTTTTGTTGACAGTTTGTGTATGTGTGTGTGTATGTGTGTGTGTGTGTTTCTTCAGCACTTTAAATATATCATCCCATTCTCTCTTTGTCCGTGATATTTTTGCTGAGATGTCAGTTGCATCTAGCATTGGAGCTCCCTTATATGCTATTTATTTCTTTTCTCTTGCTGTTTCAGAATCTTGTCTTTGTTTTTTTGTTGTTGTTGTTGTTTTGGACAGTTTTAATGTAATATGTCTTGGAGTAGTCTTGTTTGGATTGAATCTGATTGGCTACCTTTGGCCTTCTTGTACCTGAATATTTATATCTTTTTCCAGATTTGGAAAGTTTTCTGCTACTATTTCTTTATACCCCTTTATCTTTCTCTTTTCTTCCATGAACTCCTATGACTTGAACATTTACTTTTTTGATTTTGTCTCATAAATCTCATTAGCTTTCTACACTCCTATTCATTCTTTTTCCTTTTTTGTACTCTGACTGTACATTGTTGAATAAACTGTCTTGTAGTTCACAGATCAGTTCTGGTGGTTGCTCTCTATTGCAGGTTTCATTGTGTTAATTATATTTTTTTAGCTCCAGAATTTCTGTTTGATTTGTTTTATTATATTAATCTTTCTATTAAATTTGTTATTCTAGCCTCTCTTTACTTTCCTCACTTAGCTGAATTTTTTTCCTGTAGTTTCTTGATGTTCCTTGAGCCTCTTTAGTACTCAGTGATCTATCACAGAAACAAAGAACAGAGTACTATATGTTCTCAATTATAAGCGGACCCTGAACATTTACCATAATAATATAAGAAAGGGATTGGCAGTAGTGGGATACTGCTGGGGTTGGGGTGGGAGACACAACAGCAGTAAGGGTTCCTGGTCTCAAACAAGGCCAAATGGGAACCAAAGGGAGGCCCAGACTTTGCCTGTATAATGTCCATTTGTATACCTAATCCTGAATTGTACCCTACATCTTTAAAATAAAATATTTAAAAAGTAGTTTTAAAAAAAAACAGTTATTTAAATTCTTTGGCAGGTCATACATCTCCATTTCTTCTGGGTCAGTCACTAGCACTTTAATTTGTCCATTTGGTGGTGTCATGTTTTCCTGATTGTTCTTGTTCCTTATTGTGTGTCAATGTCTGTTCATTTGAAGAAGTAGGCACCTATTCCAATATTTTTAGACTGGATTTGTTTGGGAATGCCCTGTGGCAGGTGCAGTGATGGGGTGCTCCAGCAGTCCCAGACAGGTATGATTATCATGGTGCTGGGGTACAAAAGAAATTCAAAGCACTGAAAGATGCCTGCTGCTGTGGGCTATCTGGAGTTTGGACCACTAAAGTTGGCCCAAAGGTGATGTGAGTCAGCTATGCAAACCTGAGGTCTGGGGCTGTGTGTTCCTACTCACCACTGAGGCAAGTCTAGAGGTTCGGTCTACAGGTACCAGCCTGGAGTATGGAGTCATGGGGCTATGCTCAGTGTAGTGTTTTATTGTGGCAAGTCTAGTATTGTGGTCCAAGGCAAAGTCTTGTGATATATTCCCTGTCTTTACCCCACACAGATGATATCTCTTTCCATGTTGTGCTGCCTGGAATTGGGAGGGGGGGTGATGCAGGTAATATAAAGCTTGCCTTTCAACTTTCTTCAATGCTTATTATTGGCCTACAACCAGGTATTATGATCTCTCACTTGATTTTGTTAGCTTTTGTGAAAATATTTTCATATATGAACAGTTATTTAGATTGACGTTTCTGCAGTGATATGATCACTGGAGAGTGATACACTGTTACTTTGCTCTGGACCTCTGGTCTGTACATTAATCATTAAGGATGATGACTTTGAAGCAAAACCTACATGATTCAATCAAAGCTTTTTTGCAACCCACTGCATAATACTCTGGACAAGTCCTTTGTCTTTCTAGGCTTTACTTTTTCACCTGTTAAACGATAACACCAGTAATTGCTTTACAGTGTTGAAAAAAAAATTAAGTGATATTGAGTATTTTGCTGCTATGCTCTTGGTAAATTAAGGTTTAGTTTAGCTGCTAAACACTGTTGGATTATCTACTCTGGATCAGACATTGCAATAGGAACTTCAGTGGGTAGAATGATGAATGGGACATAATCCATAAGCTTTGCATTCATGTATGGTGTCTTTGTTTTACAGGGTATTCTCACATGCCTCCTTTTCTTAGCACAACAGCCTTGTGCAATAAGTGGCCAATTATTATTACTTAAACTTTTTTCAGAGACAATAAAACAGAGATCATGTGATATTAAACTACTTAAGATCACACAGTTAATAAATTATTTTACACTTTCATGATACCGATGTATTGTGGTTTTATTATGGTCTGCCCTGTGAAAAGTCCTAGATTCTAAAGAAGATTGAGAAGCAACCTGTGTGCTAAAGGAGTGCCAAGTCAATTTCAGAAGAAAAACAAAGTAAAGAAAGTGGAAGCACACACTTATAGTAGCCTTGATTTTAGTATAGTCATAGTAGCCTTTTATTTTCTTTAGATTATCGTAAACCTTATGTTTTTAAGGTACTGCATCCTAAAAACTGCCTCAACTTCACCTGCAATGTCCTCTGTGCTCCTAGTTCTTGGTAAATATTGAAATTGCTTACTCAGAAATACAAGGACAGGCAGAGGCTTACATACATAAAAGCTGAAGAAAGCTTAGTATACCACAAAACGTGTTCAGGTGCCTGTACTGGTAGAGCACAGGCAAAAGATGTCTTTGTGGCTTTGTTAAGAAATGCATATTGCCTTTGGGAATGCTACCTGATCTGTTGCCCATCTGTAAGAAGAAGGGTAAATAATCCTAAAATTCTTTGCTTACTTTGAGAAAACAGCAAAATAGGTAGTAGACTTCTTTGCTGTGGGAAATTCAGGACTAAGTTTAAACCCTAGCTCTGTTATTTGCTAAGTATGTGACCTTGAGCATGTCACCTAATTATTTTTAGTCTTAATATATTCATCTTATCTCAAAGCATTGTTGTGAGGTTTAAAACAGTTTGTACCAAATTGTACCTAATCATAAAAGCCTTGTTGGTCATTTAAAATAAAAAAACAAAAAAAAAACACACACTACATTCCTGGGTCCATTTAGATGTACTGAAACAGAGTCTGTAGGCAGGGACTTGAAAACCTGTAGTCTAACATGTATCCCAAATCAAGTTTGGGAAACTCTGAGGAAGAGTATATAAAGAATGAGCACCATTGTATGGTATTATCTAACACTCAGGAGGTACCATGAAGCTCTTCAGTGGTTATTTTGTTATTTAAGATTGTTGTTAATGTTAGCATTCAAATAAGCAGTGTGTTATTTAGGTCTTAATATTGTTGATGATAAGTATACTGCTTGATCTTTTAGTAGTTGTCAATACAAATTATTAAATTGAATCACTTAATGAAAATGTATTTGGAACCTACTAAATACAGACATTATTTCAGATGCTATAGAAGAAACAAAATGTATATAAACTCTGATATAACCTGAAGTGTAAATTTTACTGTTAATTTTCAGTAATTCCTAAAAAAGAGATTCATTTAATGTGGGGGCAAAAGGAAAGTAACCATTTGGAATGAATTAAGCGTAAGCAGGGTTTTCAGACTGTGTTTATTCTTATTATTCATGCATTAATTCATTTCATTTGACCAGTACTACATTAAGTTGAATGGAGAATTTTAAGATATTCGAGTTTAAAAACACAAAATTACAGAAACAAAATTTAGAAAAAATTGATATCAAGAAACTGTAAACTGGGGCTGTAGTCTTCTCTTAATGTATTATCACTTTCCTAGTAGCCCCCACCAAACCCATTTGATAAATCTTATCCACTTTTCTTACCCAGAGGGCACCTTCTGAGAAACAGATGTATTTTCTGGAGAACAGTTAGTACCTCCTTAGCCATCGAATTCCAAACATCAGGAAAGGATATGTTCCATGGAAAAAGTCATCCTGACGAGTTTACTCTTTAATGTACTGCAAAGTACTTACCACTCTAGATGAGAAACTTTTTAAATGGATTACTTGGCTGTTCTAATCTTGTTTAGAATACTAAACAAAATTCAACCCTTTTTGTTGTTTTCTCATCAATGCTATGAACACAAATTATTGTACTTTATGTTCATAATCATTCATTCAATATTAATAAGATTTCTAATAATAAAACTTAGTGTCTTCCTACAATGAGTAACTGCTAAATGTCATAATTAATTGTGAATAACACAAACAACTGGTATTTTAAAAGTACTCAGTACTGCCACATTGAATATTACCTACATTTGGAAACTATTTCTCACAACAACACTATGAGGTTAGTATTCTTTTTATTCCCATTTTATAAATAAGAAAAAAAGTCTCAGACTATATTACTTCTTTAAAGTCACACAATAAAGTTAGTAGTGCAACAAGGTAGTCTTTTTTGTTCTACGTTCTTATATCTATGTAGTATAATTTGAGTCAACCTTTAAGAATTTTTGAGTTTTTTTTCACTTTGTGATAGCAGAGTTGGGCAAGATTATAATTTTTGAACTCAATTTCACTTACATGAAATATAGTTAATATGATCTTGAGAATTCTTGGGTATTAAATTAGGTAACACAGCCAACTATATATCTGACAAAGGTCTAACATCTAGGATCTACAAGGAACTCAAACATGCTGAAAAGAAAGAAAAAAATAGACAATCCTATTAAAAAGTGGTCAAAAGATATGAATAGACACTTCTTAAAAGAAGTCACACTAGCAGCCATGAAAAGACTCTCAGCCTCACAAATCATTAAGGAAGTGCAAATTAAAACCACACTGAGATACCACCTAACACCAGTCGGGATGGCCATCATCAGTAACTCAAAAACAACAGATGCTGGAGCAGACGCGGGGAGAAAGGAACACTTCTACATTGGTAGTGGGAGAGTACACTAGTATAACCTCTGTGGAAAACAGTGTGGGTGTGGTGATTAATAAAAAACCTAAAAATTGGCCTTCGATATGACCCAGCAATCCTCCTTTTGGGAATATACCTGGAGGAACTCAAATCATTCTCCAAAAATATAGCTACACACACATGTTTATTGCAGTTCTATTCACAATTGCAAAAGCATGGAACCAACCATGCAGCCCATTGAAAGTAGACTGGACAAAAAAATGTGGTACATATACATGATGTATTATTATGCAGCCATAAAGAAAGATAAAATTATGAACTTTGCAGCAACTTGGATGGATTTAGAGTCTATAACACTCACTCATCTATCACAGAAACAAATATTTGAGTACTACATCTTCTCACTCATGAGTGGACACTGAACAATTATCATAATTCTATAAGAAAGGGATTGGCAGTAGTGGAACACTGCCGGGGGGGGGCACACTTCATCAATAAGGGTACTTGATCTCAAACCAGGAGAAGTGGGGACCAAAGTCAGGCCCAAACTTTACCTGTACAATGACCATTGTATACCTAATACTGAATTGTACTCCACATCCTTAAAATAAATAAATAAATTTTTTAAAAAAAGAAATAAAAATAAATCTAACTTAGCACCCAGCACATAGTAGTTGATCACCCAATGCTATCTTTTCCTTTCCAATTTTAGCAGTATAATAACTAGCACTTCTTTGGACTTCCAGAAAGGCAGATTCACCTAATTCTAATTTACTGTTTCTAATTATTGTCTCATAAACATAATAAGAATTAATGAGCTCCTATTAAGTTTGTTTTATTTTAATTCCTTTTAATTTTGGCAGTCTACAATTTTACCAAACAGTGCCTAGGAATGAATTTATTTTTCTTTTTGTTGCTAAGAATTTGGCATGCTTCTTTATATATAAGGATTCATTTATTTCTTTTTTTAAAATTTTCAATTTTTTTTAAATTTTAAAGATGTGGGGTACAATTCAGGGTTAGGTATACAAATGTTCATTATGCAAGTATCCTTGTTGGTGAG
Organism: Carlito syrichta; assembly: GCF_000164805.1. Classification (NCBI taxonomy): domain Eukaryota; kingdom Metazoa; phylum Chordata; class Mammalia; order Primates; family Tarsiidae; genus Carlito; species Carlito syrichta. Next base: position 335,512 of record NW_007246632.1, on the reverse strand, counting down.
GTATGCCCCACTCCCTTGGTAGTTTTCCACTGCTGCCAATCCCTCACCCCCCAGGCAGTTTCCCACTACCGCCAATTCTTTTCCCTTCATATTACAATAATTGTTCAAGGTCTGCTTATGAGTGAGAACATGTGATACTAATTTCTTTGTTCTGTGATAGATCACTCAGTATATAGTCTCTAAGTCCATCCAAGTTGCTGTAACGTTCATAATTTTGTACTTCTTTGTGGCTGCATAATATTCCATCGTGAATATGTGCCACATTTTTTTATCCAGTCCTCTTTGATGGGCAACATGACTGTTTCCGTGTTTTTATTATTGTAAACAATGCTGCATTAAACATGCGTGTGTAGGTAATTTTTTCATAGAGTGATTTGCGTTCCCCCAGGCATATTCCCAGTAGGGGAATTGCAAGGTCGTATGGAAGGTCAGTTTTTAGATCTTTCAGGAATTGCCAAATTGTTTTCCACAGAAGTTGTACTAGTTTACACTCCCATCAGCGGTGTAGAAATGTTTCCTTTTCCCTACATCCTCTCCAGCATCTGTTGTTTGTTGAGTTATTGATGATGGTCATCTTGACTGGAATTAGGTGGTCTCTCAGTGTGGTTTGTTTGCATTTCTTTGACGACTAGTGAGGTTGAGCATTTTTTTTCATGTATCTGTTGTCTGCTTATATGTTTTCTTTCTTTCTTTCTTTCTTTCTTTCTTTCTTTCTTTCTTTCTTTCTTTCTTTCTTTCTTTCATTTTTGAAATTACAAAGCTACTTTTTTAGTACTTTGGGGTGAACCTCACTACTCCAACTTTGAGTTATCATGGCTAACATAGTTCATATATAATATTGTTGCCTTGTAAGTTGATTATTCTGACTTCAAGTTTCTGCTACATTTCCAGCACTTGGGATTTCTAATTCTTGGTTTTGAGCTAATCTACATATATAAAATGTTTATTTCCATAGTTTATTCATAATTTTTACACATTGGTAGTAGGAGGATTAGCCATCTGTAGCAGTCCATATAGTACATACACCTGCATTCAGTCAACAATAAACATTTATTATTTACATTATATGAGGCACCAATAAGAGCACTAAAGACAATGAAAAATAAGCAGAAAAAGTTCCTGTCTTAACAAAATTTACATTCTAATGGAAAGTGACAGACAATAAATAAGTAAGCATGTAATATAAATGCCAGCTGGTGGTAAGTGCTATGGGAGAAAAAAAAAGCAAAATAAGAGAATAATAATGTGGGGAAGCGATAGTGTAAAGAATGGCAATGGGAGACTTTTAGGTGAAAGAGTGAGGAAAACATGTTCTATTAAGATGACAATGAAAGTATTATCCCTTTCTTATAGTATTATGTTAAATGTCCATTGTCCACTTATGAGTGAGAACATGTGATATTCAGTTCTTTGTTTCTGTGATAGATCACTGAGTATTATAGACTCTAAATCCATCCAAATTGCTGTGAAGTACATAATTTTGCCCTTCTTTATGGTGGCATACTATAAGAAAGGAGTTGGCAGTAGCCAGAAACTGGCAGAGGAGAGGTGTTAGACATATAACATCAATAAGGGTACCTGATCTCAGATAAGGTGAAGTGGGGACCAAAGGGTGACCCAAACTTTACCTGTGCAATGACACTTGTATATCTAATCCTGAAGTGTACCCCACATCTTTAAAATAAAAATATTTTTAAAAGATGGCTTTTAAGCAAAGGCCTAAAAGAAATGAAACATTTAGCCATGCATGTATTGGGGAGAGAGTATCCCAATGAAAGACAGCAACCAGTGCAAAGGCCCTGAGGCTAGATCACACTTACTGTGTTCAAGGAACAGCAAAAAGTTTAGTGTGGCATGTGAATAAGACAAACTGTGGTAGGATGTGAAATCAGAGAAGTAATGTGGAAGTTAAAATCGGTGAGACGGGCAGCTCATGTGTGTATCCTAAACCAAAGTAAGGACTTGTGGTTTTGTTCAGAGTAAGATGAGAAACCAGGGGAGAATTTTGATCAGGGGAGTAAAATTAAGTGCTTTATATTTTGAAAAGTATCCTTTTGGTTGCTATATAAAGGATAAACTATGTCTTTGTTACATAAATCAAATATTGTTTCCTTGTTTGCTAAGCATGAACTAGAGTAGAAAAATTATCACCGAGTTAAGTTTTACTTTTTAGATCTGAGATTATTTTAAAATAATTGCCTAATAAAGTTTAATATTTTTCAATCTGAGACAATTCTTACAAACCAAACTGAAGTTACAAAATTTTAGCCAAGTATTAAATCACCTTTAACTGTCTTCCAACCATATCCTATGATTTTTATTTCAGGCAGAGTTACATAGAAATATAGCTGCATCTGAAGAAATGTAAATCAAGTTTGAATTTGAAAATTAGGTTTAGTGAAAATTCCAAATGTAATCATTACTCTAAACTAATTTATTCTAGTTCTTAGGATACATTTTAGGGTTGAATGACCTCTTTTGAATTCCACTCATCTTGATGAAAATTAACTAACTCCTAGTGTACATAGCATGAGATTCTCTTTGATTTAAATTAAAAGGACTATATAAAAGCTAAGATTTAATTATCACTAAGGGTGTCTTATATTTTATAGTACTTAATATATATTACATATATATGAAACATATAATGTGCTAAATATACATATATTTTTTAAAAGTCAAAGAGGAAGATGGCTATTCCAGCAAGCATGATGCACTCAGCATTATTAGCATCTAGTGCTCACATTTACAAAAACAGGGACTCATTTTTGTCAATATATCCTGAAGTGATCAGGTTTAATGTACTGATTCATGTTAATCTAATTAATAAGATTTCAAATCCCACCACTTATCTTAAAAGCCTTCCCCAATTCTCACAAATCTGAATTAGAACTCTCCTGTAACTTTGATACCACACTGTTTTATTCCTATTTTAGTATTTACCACATTGCATTCTAATTGTTAGTTTATGAACAATAAAGTAACATACTATTATACTAACTTTGTACTGTTTTCCTCATTCAACTGTGAGTTCCATGAAAGTAGAAACTATATATCTACTTTATTTCTGTATCTGTAATAGCACTGTAGCTGACACATATGAAAGGCTCATGAATATTCGTTGAATGCATGAGTCAATGAGCACACAGAAATCTGATGCCAACTAATTAATCTGCAGTAAGGGGATACATCTGCCACGCAGGAAAAAAACTTTATTGGCAAGTCAACCAGTCTTTTCAGTGGAAATGTCTACTTTGAAAACTAACTTATAAAAAAATTACAGAATGAGCAAAGAATTAGAGCAGGGGAAGTAGAATGAAGTTAGCCACTAATACCCTTAAGCCATGACTGCCCCATGGTTATCAGTTCCCAGTAAGGATAGATTGACCGAAGAAGCAAAGTAGCTGCCAATAGTCTGCTGGAATATCATCTCTTCTGGGCAGTTAGCTCTTGGGGTTGCAACAAATTTTTATTTTTCCTCCCTTTTTTTCTGATTCCAGATACATAAACATCATTCACCCTATACTAACCCCCACTCTTTTATTGGACTCGTACTGCTGTTATAACAAGTTACTACAAGCTTCATGGCTTAAAACAGCACAGATTTATTACTTTACATTTTTTGGAGGTCAAAAGTTCAAAATGGGTCTTACTGGACTAAAATCAAGGTGACTGCAGAGCTGTGGTTCTTCTGAAGCCTCTAGGAGAGAATCAGTTTACTCGCCTTTTTCAGTTTCTAGAGGAAGCTTCTAGAGTATGCTTTGGTTTATAACCATTTTTCTATCTTTAAAGTCAGAAGCATAACATCTTTAATTTTCTCTCTGACTCTGATTTTATCCTTACATATGTTTTTTTGACTCCTTTAAGGATCCTGTGATAGCACTGAACTCAACTGGGTAATCCAAGACAATATGCTCACCTCAAGGTCCTTAATTTAATCGTATCTGCAAAGTCACTTCTGCTCTATAAGGTAACATATTTATAGGTTTCAGGGGATAGAATGAGGACATCTTTAGGGGAACATTATTCTGCATACCACAACCCTTAACAGTCTTTCTTTAAAACGTGAAGTCAAGATATACAAGATTGGACTACAAAGTATTCTTTACAGTTTTTGATTTACATTCCACTCCTGACAATATACCCAAATATTTTTTTGCTTCCCAAATCTTCTTGACAAAAACAAGCTATATGCTAAGATGTTTGAAGATACCTCACATTTTAATACTATTGCTACTATTAAACAATTGCAATGTAATAATAATAATAATTTTACATTATTATTTTATTGCTGAACGTATGAGGGGCTAGCCTAGAAACATTTAATCTCATTTAGCACCTACAATAATTCTTAAAGGCTGATGTTAACCTTCTTATTTTGCAAATTAGAAATCTGAGGTGGAGATAAATTTAAAGGTTTACTCAAAGTCATTTAACCATTAAATAATGAAGTCTCTCTTATTCAATATTTATAGTGATTTTTAATAGATATGAAATCTTAAATATGTTACTTAACCTTGCTACTCTTTAGATTGCCTAGCTACCAAGTGGAGATACTACCTATCTCAGGATTCTTGTGAAGACAAATGAGATGTTATGTATAATCTACATAAGTGCTTGACATGGTGACTGGATTATAGTATGTGCTCACAAATACTGCTTTCATTTAAAAGTTAAAATGTAGCCGGGCTCGGTGGCTCAGCCTGTAATCCTGTGCCTTTGGGGAGGCTGAGGTGAGTGGATTGCCTGAGCCCGTGGGTTCACGACCTGCCTGGGCAACTTGGCGAGACCTCATCTCTACAATAAATCAAAAAATTAGCTGGCCATGGTAGTGCGCACCTGTAGTTCCAACTACTTGAAAGGCTGAGGCAGAAGGATCGCCAGAGCCCAGAAGGTTGAGGCTGCGGTGGCCGGGAGCAGCCACTGCACTCCAGCCTGGGTGACAGAGTGAGACTCCATCTCAAAAAAAAAGTTAAAATGTAAATTTCCTTTTTTTTTAGACATATTTTTTATTATAAAATTGTGGAGTACAGTTAAGGGTTAGGTATACAAATGTGCATTGTTCAGGCACCCTTGTTAATAAGGAGTATCTCCCCATCCCCAGACAGATATTGACTACTGTTAGTCCCTCCTCCCTTCCCCTCCCTACCCCTCCCTACCCACCCCCATAGTTTCCCACCACTGTCAGTCCTTTTTTTATAGTATTATGGTTGATGTTCAAGGTTCACTATATGAGTGAGAACATGTGATACTCAGATCTTTGTTTCTATGAGAGGTCACTCAGTATTATAGACTCTAGTTCCATCCAGGTTGATATGAAATTCATGATTTTGTTCTTTTTTATGGCTGTGTAGTATTCCATCGTGTATATGTACCATATTTTTTAAATCCAGTCCTCTTTTGAAGGACAGCATGGTTGGTACCAGGTTCTTGCTATTGTGAACAATGCTGCAATAAACATTTGTGTGCAGGTATCTTTTTTATAGAGTGATTTGAGTTCTTCAGGGTAAATTCCCAGTAGGGGGCTTACAGGGTCATATGGGAGGTCGATATTTAGAGCTTTTAGGAATCATCACACTGCTTTCCACAGAGGTTGCACTAGTTTGCACTCCCACTAACAGTGTAGAAGTGTTCCCTTTTCCCCACACCCTCTCCAGCAACTGTTATTTTTTGAGTTACTGATAATGGTCATTCTGACTAGAGTTAGGTGGTATCTAAGTGTAGTTTTGATTTGGATCTCCCTGATGATTAGTGAGGTTGAACATTTCTTCATGTGTCTATTGACTGCTCGGATGTCTTCCTTGAGAAATGTCTGTTCATATCTTTTGCCTACTTCATAATGGGGTTGTTTGGTTTTTTCTTTTCAGCACATTTGAGTTCCTTGTAGACCCAAGATGTTAAGCCTTTGTCAGACCTGGAATTGGCAAATACTTTTTCCCAGTCTGTGGG
>NW_007246632.1:269804-329260 GCF_000164805.1 Carlito syrichta | reverse complement strand
TAGCTTCTGGAATCTCAATTCTATTCCATTGGTCTATATGCCTGTTTTTGTACCAGTACCAAGCTGTTTTGATTATTATAGCTTTATAGTAAAGTTTGAAGTCTGTTATTGTGATAATGCCTGCTTTGTTTTTGTTTTTTTTGGTGAGGATTGTTCTGGCTATTCTTGGTTGTTTGTGTTTCCATATGAATTCCTGTATTGTTTTTTCTAGGTCTGAGAAAAATGTTGCTGGTAATTTGATGGGTATTGCATTAAATCTGTAGATTGCCTTGGGTAGGATGGACATCTTCAGAATGTTGATTCTTCCAGTCCATGAGCATGGGTATTTTTCCACTTGTTTGTGTCATTTTTTATTTCTTTGAGCAGTGTTTTGTAGTTTTCATTGTAAAGGTCTTTCACGTCTCTGGTTAGAAAGATGCCAAGGTATTTCTTTTATTTTTTTGTGGCTATTGTGAATGGAATTGTGCTTTTTATTTGGGTTTCTGTTTGTTTATTATTGGTGTAAAGAAATGTGATTGTCTTTTGTCATTTATTTTATATCTTGAGATTTTGCCAAAGTCTTTTATCAGTGTAAGGAGGTTTTTGACAGATTCTCTTGGGTTTTCAAGGTACACGATCATGTCATCTGCAAAGAGAGATAACTTGACTTCCCCTTTTCCTATTTGCATACCCCTGATTGCCTTCTCTTCTCTGAATGCTCTAGCCAGGACTTCCAATTCTATATTGAACAGGAGTGGTGAGAGTGGGCATCCTTGTCTTGTTCCCGTTTTCAGGGGAAATGGTTCCAATTTTTGTCTGTTTAGGAGTATGCTGGCTGTGGGTTTCTCATAGATGACTTTTACTATTTTGAGGTATGTTCCCTGTATGCCTAGATGTTTGAGGGTTTTTATAAAGGAGTGCTGGATATTATCAAAAGTTTTTCTGCATCTAATGATATAATCATTTGGTTTTTGTTTTCACATCTGTTGATATATTTAATTACACTTATGGTTTTATGAATGTGAACCAGCCTTGCATCCCAGGTATGAAGCCTACTTGGTCATGATGGATGATTTTTGAGATGTGTTATTGAATCTGGTTTGCTAGGATCTTGTTGAGAATTTTGGCATCTATGTTCATCAAAGATATTGGCCTGTAGTTCTCTTTCTTTGTTGGATCTTTACTTGGCTTGGGTATCAATGTGATGTTAGCTTTGTAAAATGATTTGGGGAGAGTTCCATCTTTTTCAATCACCTGAAATACCTTCAGTAGGGTTGGTATCAGCTCCTCCTTAAATGTCTTGTAGAATTCTGCTGGAAAGCCATCTGGACCAGGACATTTTTTTGTAAGTAGTTTCCTTATTATGTGGTCAATTTGCTTGATTGTTATTGGTCTATTTAGGGTCTCAATTTCTTCTTGTTTCAACCTAGGCAGGTTGTGTGATGTCAGAAAGTCCTCCATTTCCTTAAGGTTTTCAAGTTTGTTTCCATACAAGTGTACGTAGTTGTCTCTAATGATCTTTTGTATTACTTCAGGGTCAGATGTGACCTCATCTTTTGTATTTCTGATTGTGTTTATTTGGGTTTTTTCTCTCTTTCTCTTGGTCAGTCTAGCTAGGGGACCATCAATCTTGTTTATCCTTTTGAAGAACCAGCTTTTTGTTTCATTGATTTTTTTTTTTTGTACTATCTTTTTGTCTTCTATGTCCTGGAGTTTGGCTTTTATTTTGGTGATCTAGATTCTTCTGCCAAAATTAGGATTTTGGTGATCTTGCTTTTCCAACTTCCTTAGATGGCTTGTTAGGCTATTAAATTGTGATCCTTCCATTTTCTTCATGTGCGTTTGTAGGGCTATAAATTCCTCTCTTAATACAGCTTTCATGGCGTCCCAGAGATTTTGGTAAGATGTTTCTTCATTTTCATTTGTTTCCAGGTATCTTTTAATCTCTGTTTTGATTTCATCATTGACCCGGGAGTTGTTTAGCATCATGCTATTTAGTGTCCATGTCTTTGTAGGTTTTAGTGGGATCTTGTTGGTGTTAATGTTTATTTTTATTCCACTGTGGTCCGAGAAGGTACATGGTAAAATTTCAGTCCTTTTAAATTTGCTTATATTTGATGTATGGCCAAGTATGTGGTGGTCGATCTTAGAGTATGTTCCATGTGGTGATGAGTAGAATGTATATTCTGTGGTCTTTGGATGGAGTGTTCTGTAGGTATCAATTAAGTCCATTTGGTCAAGAGTCACATTGAGGTTTCAATCTCATTGCTGATTTTTTGCCTTGATGATCTGTCTAGGGTTGTGAATGGGGTGTTGAAGTCCCCAGCTATGATCGTGTTGGAGTTGATATCTTTTTTCAGTTTACCTAGAAGCTGCTTTATGAAAGTTGGCAGTCCTATGTTGGGTGCATATATATTTAAGGTGGATATTTCTTGTTGATAGATTGAACCTTTTATCATTATGTAGTGGCCTTCTGTGTCTTTTTAAATTTTTAATAGATTGAAGGGTATTTTGTCTGAAATTAAGATCACTACTCCTCCTTTCTTTTGTGTTCCGTTCACCTGATAGCTTGTTTCCCATCCTCTTACTTTGCGTCTGTGAGTGTCCTTTCTGGTGAGGTGAGTCTCTTGAAGGCAATAAATTGTTGTCTGGTGACATTTTATCCATTTTGCCATTATGTCTTTTCAGTGGTACATTTAGTCCATTCACATTTAGGCTAATTATTGAAATGTAAGAGTTGATCCCTGTCATAAGGTTCTTACTGAGTTGTTCCTGTTTATTTGTTGTCTTTCTTTTGGTTTTGGAGTTGGTTCATGTGTGTTTTTAATCTCTTGCCTGTACTCTTGTGAAGAATGTTGCTGTTCTGTTGTCCTTTTGTTCTGTGTTCAGTACTTTCTTAAGTGTTTCTTGTAGAGATGATCTGGTGGCAGCGTAGGTTTTTAGGGATTGGATATCTGGAAAAGATTTCTTTTTCTTTTTCTTTTTTTTTTTTGAGTTGGAGTCTCACTCTGTCGTCCAGACTGGAGTGCAGTGGCCGCTCCCGGCCACCTCAGCCTCGACCTGCTGGGCTCCAGTGATCCTTTCACCTCAGCCTTCCAAGTAGCCGGAACTACAGGCATGCACCACCACGCCTGGCTGATTTTTCGATTTATTGTAGAGATGAGGTCTCGCTGCCCAGGCTGGTCTTGAACCTGCAGGCTCAGGCAATCCACTCACCTCAGCCTCCCAAAGGCACGGGATTACAGGCTGAGCCACCGAGCCCGGCCTGGAAAAGATTTCAATTCTCCCTCACTAATGAACCTTAACTTGGTTTGGGTAGGTTATTCTTGGTTGAAATTGTTTATCTTTTAGAATTTTGAAGATAGGGTTCCAGGCTCTCCTAGCCTGGAGGATATCAGTAGATAAATCTGCTGCTATTGTAATTAGTCTTCCCTGGTAGGTAGTCTGACCTTTTTCTCTTACTGCCTTTGGGATTTTTTTCTTTCTTTTATAGCTGCTTTCTTTAGGTGAATTATTATGTGTTTGGGAGTTGGTCTTCTCCTTTGTTGTCTTACAGGGGTTCTCTGAATCTCTTGTGCTTGAATTTTTGCATCACTGATGAGATGAGGGAAGTTTTCTTGAATGATTTCATGAAATGTTTGTTCCAGTGTGACCTCTGACTCTCTCTCTCTGCCTCAGGAAGGCAAATTACTCTTAGACTGGGTCTCTTGAAGTGATCATTCATCTCTTGAAGGTTTTGTTCTGTCTTTTTAAGCTGCTTCTATGTTTTTGACTGTTTGGGTTAGTTCTGTATTTTGGTCTTCAAGCTCTGAGATTCTTTCTTCTGCTTGGCTATTTCTGCTTTCCATGCTTATCAGTTTGTTATTTATTTCCATCACAATATTCTTTACTGCTGTTATTTCTGTCATCAGCTCTTTCCTATTTTCCTCTTGTCTCTCCTCAATTTTTTTTATTCTTTCTATTAATGCCTTGATGTCTGGGTTTGTTGCTTGTGACCAGTCATTCTGGGAGTTCTTCATTGTTTGTGTTCCGAAGTCTGTTTTCTCAGTGTCTGACCTCCCAGGGATCCATGTGAGCCCTGTATTCTTCTTTTGGTTTTTCTTTATTTGTGCAGATATTCCCTCCCTACTTTTCCCTTCCCTCCACTTCTCTGTCTTCTTTAATTCTGTTATTTAGGGGTGGAGGGGTTTCTTTTACTTCGGCTTGTTCAATCTCCTATTCTTCCTAATTTATTTCCTCTTGCTTTGTTCAGTTCTGGACTTGGACTGTAGGTTGAGGGCAGTCCTTTTTGTAGTTTGGGGATTTAATTAAGGGGGGAGTTGTGATTCAAAATCTCTCTGCATATCCCGGTATCCACCAATAGGTGTATGAATAATCTGAAACCCACTTCCCACTGTCTTGGAGTCTGTTCATGCAGTAGGGTTGTTGGTTTACTCCCTGAAAGCAAAATGTGGTTAACAGACGGAAGAGAATGGAGCAGGCAGTGGGGGGAAGAGAGGGGCGGAGAGAGAGAGAAGTGAGAGGGAAAACAGATGAGTGTACTGACTGGTAAGTGAAAAGAGACACAAAGACTGAAACAAATATAAAGTAAAACAATAACCATGACTGAAAACTAACCAACAACCATATAAAAAGGTAAAATATACAATGATGCTGGTGTACACGCTGACCAACCTCCTTATTGGTGTGCTATTCCTTTATTCAAAGATGGGGTTTACAGAGAAATAAAAAAAAAAAGGAAAAAGGAAAAAAAAAGACAAAAAAAGGGAAAAGGGATAGATTAAAGTCAACAGACTAACAGAACCAACCGAGCACACTCTGAGACTTTTCCTTTAAGTCCAATGTCCTTTCAACTCTGATTTCCAGCTGTCTTTGCAGCCTGGTAGAATTGTTCACAGTTAGGGTCAGTTGCCCCTGGCCTGCTGTGAAGAATAGTTCAGATATGGGCCCCGTCCCCAGTCTGTTGCTGAGATCTTGCTTTTTCTATTTATCAAGAGGGATGAGCCTCTGCCATTCCCGTTTTGATGTTGTTACCCTGGACCCCCAGCAGGTGGTGCTATCTCATGGCTGCAGTCCAGAGTGGCGTGAGCTGGTTACGGATCCGGGACCTGCTGAGGCAACTTCCCCATACTCGGGGAGAGTTGGGCTAGGGGTGTGGTGTGGCAGTGGCATCAGCAGCTGGGCAGTAGTGGTCTCAGAAGATCCTGTTTGTGGGGGCTTCATGGTCTGAAGTCATGGGTTGTCTCAGGCATGAGCTGGGAATGACCGCAGTGGTGGCATCTGCGACTGCGGGAGCAGCCCTGACCGCCACGATATCTGAGTACCGATGATGGGTGATGGTGGCGGCTGAGCTCCCTGTGAAGAGCAGGCTGCAGAAGATGGGAGCTGCAGCCCTTGGGAGAGAGCTAGGGTCTTGATGAGTGTTCTCTTTCGCAGAGGGTCTCACAGACCATGCTGCCCCATCGCCATCTTGCCGGAAGTCTCAAAATGTAAATTTCATTCCTTAGATCATGATATCTTATACCAAGTTTAGGGTATAAGTGATTGCTACATAAGTCCTGATTATGTGAAATAAAAAGGATATATTTTAATATGACTATATTACTGTGATCATAACAGAGGTACATAAAGATTAAGTATCATATAGATCATATAGAAGGATACCAAGAAAACCAGTTATCCAGAGTCCAAGCCCAGCAGAAGCTATAACTAATTTGACATAAGAAAATATAAAAGACTGAATGGCATGCACACTGTTCATAATATTTTATAGCAATAAGAAAATATATTCATGTTATTATAGTTGCATGTGTGTGTGTTGAGGAAGGAAGTGTATTGAACTCATTTGCAAATGGATGATTCACTCAGTCTAAGAAAATAATCAAAATTTAGAGTCAAACTATAGATGTTGCTGCTAAAACAGTTAAAACACTGACTTTTTATTAGGTAAAGCTCAAACTGTCAGCTTTTACTATCTATATATGATCCTTTGAGTCATTACTTATATTTCTAACAAGCACTAGTGCTTCATAAAGATTTCAGTGTTAAAAATGATTTTATAAGAAGATTGGTTTAAATGTCTAGAAAAAATGCTACATAATTCCTTAATTTATTTATTAATCAAGTTTGGATTTTAAGGAAAACGTCCTCAAGATGAAAAAGAATGTTGGCAATTAGGTCAGCACAATCTTTGAAGTAGGGCTTAAACTTTATCTTTGATAAATAAGTAATAAGGCTTCTTCACATGCCAAACTAAAATATCTAGTCATAACAGTGTTTGATAATAAAAGAGATGTCATTAATAATTGATCATCAGTAATACCCAGAATGGGTTCTAATAAGCCATACATTTAGTAGTTAGGTAGGATTTGGCACTATGAATGCAAATAATCATGTCTGTGACTTCCCTGATGGAAGTTGATTAGTAAGTAGTTGAAACTTCTTACCCCTTTGCAGAGGAAGAGGATAGTGGAAAGACAGGGGCTTCAGTGTCAAATTCATTTGAGTTTGAAACTTGAGCTTTACTGTATACCACTGAGCTTCAGTTTTCTTTTGTGTAAAATTGGAATAATACTACTCCTTCATAGTTACTAATGAAATAACATGAAAATTTGCTCCAGAGTTTGTGCTTAGCAAATGGAAATGGTTATTTTTTGCTATTGTTTTCGATGGTAATATTAATGCCATATTTGGTAGAAGATTTACATCTATATTTCGGTTATGGACAGATTTTCAAAGTCACACTCCATCAGAGTGCATTGTAGGGAAAAGAACATTGTAATCTCTATACAGAGTGCTTGTGAAGCTAAAAAGAAATAAAAATGGAGGAGTCGCAGAAATTAAAGATATCTTTCAAACCTAAATTATGATAAGAATGATGAAGTTATTCTTACAGGACAATATATTAATTTCTTCACTGAGGTCTATTTTGAATATGCCTGAGTTTTTATTGAAGTTTTAAGACAAATGCATACATGGTTGAACCTGCTGAGTCAGACTTTTCTTAAGGACCATCAATCATTTTAACTTACTAGTCAGTGTAGCTCTGGAGCTGGAACATGTGGCAAGGGCAGATTGCTTAGTTGGAGATCAGAGTGACTCGGCCACAAAAGTCTCTAAACTCATCTGTTCCCACAAAAATATCTGTGGCACACTCTGAGGAAGCCAAGACTCAGTCCTAAGAAGCATGCAAGCAGACTGCCCTTCCATTGGAGGACCTAGGGGTACCAGTTAATGAGCTGTGTTAGAAAAGTTTGACTTTGACATTAAGTTCACCTGCTTCAAGTAGTCTTCACCCATTTGTTCTGACCTTTACTCATCAACTTTTCCCCAGCTGTAATTCAGGGACCTTTATTAGATGTCTACTCAACCAAACTCATTATTAGGTCCTGTACATATATTAACCCATTTAACCCTGAGACAACTTTTTGACATAGTATTGAGTATTCAGAGATGAGTAAAGCCATTTTCTCGTCTGTGAGCAGTTTCTCTGTCTACCAAAAGAGACCACTGCAAATGGTCTCTTACACAAGAAATTATATTACATCTGGCCCTCACTTATCCAAAAGATTATCCTGCTGCTTTATGCCATTAACATTACTCCTGTGCTTCAAGTTGTTACTAGAACCAGGCTTCCAGGAAGATTTTTATCATGTACTTGTATTATTAGAGAATCTCTTCAATTTCACTTAGCATGATCAGTTTCCATCAATTCTCTTTTTCCTTTCTAACTATTCCAACTAGGCACTTATCCCTGACTTTCCTCTCCACAGAGAATCTTCTCTGGAGATGCGAGTGATGCTGCACTTATTTTACCACTCAGTTTTTGTTTTTTAGTAATGGTTTTTATTTATCTTCCCTTTGCATATTTTCCTTCTTCTGTGCCTTCCGTTTTTAAGAATAAGAGCTTTACAAGGGTAGACAATTCGTAGACCTCCATTTTAAATAAGTAAACACCCCTAGGAAATGTTCCGAAAATTTCAAGAGAATAATCTGAAATGGAGTAATTCAGTACTCTTATTTTACAAATGAAAGTGCAAGGTGAGACAGACTGTCCAGGGTTCATAGCATTGGTCAAGGGTAAAAGGAAGATCTGGAATCAAAAGTCTTACGGGCATCAATATGTTTAAAGGTCTTCTTCCTTTAATCTAATGGTCTTTCCAATGTATCATTTATTTCCCTTCAAAAGTTATTTTTTTGATGACTTGATCAGGTAATTATTCTACTAAAGGCAATTTTGGAGCTAAAATGTAATTTGGAGGACATTAGTCCATTTTTTATCATCGTATGTAATAAAGTCCCTTACATTTATACTGTGCTGGAAATTTTACAAAAACCTACATATGCCTGACCATTTCTCGTAAAATCTCAAACAACGTATTTTTTCCCCAATTCCACAGTGGAAAATTAAAAGCAAATATGCATTCCAAAAAGAGAAAGCATCATACAATGAAACTGCATATCCCCATGACTCAGTTTCAACTATGTCCAATTTTCTCGCAGCTCCTTAGTCTTACTATGTAAACATTTCAGAAACATCTTAGAAAACTATATATGGCTTGAAATATAAGTTTTATATTTTGAGACTTATATTTCCTATATTGGAGTAACTGAGTAGTAGTAAGAAGTATAAGGTTGAAAACATGTGTCCACATCCTACTGTTACTAACTTCTGTTTGAGAACCTGCTGTTGGCCAAACACAAAGGAATCTGAGTTCAGGAGGTTGGGTGGGTGTGCTTGCGAAAAACTACATTGTCTAAAGTCTGATGAGCCAAATTCAACAGATAATCAACATTTCTGTGTACATTGAAATTACTGTGGGGTCCTTTAGAATGCTTTTGTGAATTGCTACATAAAATATAATCTGGATCGGGGAATAAGGATCTTTGAAATGCTTTAGGGCAAGTTTGTGTCTGCCTAGAAAAATTAGTGTGAGAGATGATTTCAACATTCATACTATGCTATGTTGGGATTTATTACCTTTTAAATTACTTATCTGGTTTTCTAGTCCAGTGTACCGTGAACTTTGAATCTTACTAGAGTGAAAGGAAGTTGAAACCTTCACTTTTCTGTGTACTCGCCCCCAACTCAAATGAACAGTGACACTGCCTAGATGCTTTAGAGCTCTAAATGCAGGTGCCCTATCCTGCCTTGGGCAAAGTGAGCTTAGGCTACCAAAACTAGATCACTCCCTGGCCAGATAGGAGTGAATGCAAGGATGGGCAAATGCTCTGAAAAGACATTAAGCAGTTCCTTATATCAAGACCCCATGAGGTTGCCCATGTGTGAACCGGGTTTTACAATATTTTCACTGATTTTTTAAGCTATACAATTTTCCAGCAATAAATGTATCTTTTCCTTAATTTGGTCAAAGCCATTTGTTGTTTTCTCTTTTTTTTGTTGTTGTTTTCTTGCAATAAGTAACCCTGGTTGAGACATCATCTGTGTGTGAATAGACTCTATTGCATGCCTGGGGGAAAACTGTCAGTTATCACTTCCAGCTATTTAATCAGGAGGGTACGAAGCTCAGTCAGAATCTTCCTCCTCCAACATGTTGTTAATAACCACCCTATTTAATGGTTCCATTTCAGATTACTCTATCATGTGACAATGTTTATTTTACTTCCTTTATCATAATTTTATTTTATTTTGTTGTTGTTGCTTTTAACCTGTGTCTTTTCTCCCTAAAATGTAAAATTCTCCTTGAGAGCAGGTACCTAGTCTATTTTATTGATCTCTATATCCACAGGAAAAAATGACACTGCTTGGCACATAGATCATCAGTAATTATTTTAAATGAATAAATAGATGAATGAATGAGTATATCAAAAATTTTGCCTACAATCACACAGCTTCTGAGTAGAGAATGGATTTAGACTGAAGTAACCTAACTCCATTGTCTGCGCTCTTAACCTCTTTGCCAGCTATATAATCAATTTAAAAGTCAGTGATTAGTGTACATGTTTGCATGGGTACATGTGGATGCATGATTGGGAGAGAGGCAGAGACAGAAAGAGAGAACACTAAAAAAACAAGTATCTGATTTGATCTGCTAACTTGGCAAATGTTATATTTAGTGCCAAGGTAAGTAAAGTAAAACTCTTAAGTAAAGTAAAACTCTTACTCTTTGCTTTATGTTTGAGCCAGTAAAGCATTTTCATCCGTGATATCCGTTAAGGTGGCACGTATCTTTTAGTTTAGCTAGCAGTTTTGGTAGTTTTGTTATGAATCTGTAGATTGTGCAGAGAGACTCTTACTTGTAACATACAGATAGCACCAACTTTGTGTTTTAGCACCTCTTAAAAGTCATAGGATGGGGTTGTGAAAACTGGTGTTTCTGAGATCTTGCAAGGTGAATGTGAGCTACTAAATTGTCACTATCCCATTGTTAATTAAAAGGCTATTCAACTGAAATTTTCCATTATCAGGGATTATGTTAGTCACTTAGTATCTAATTTATTCCTTACAACAACCTTGTCAGGCAGACATAATTATGCCATTTTACAGATAAGAAAACCGAGATTCAAAGAGTTTAAGTAAATTACCTCGGTAGTGTCAGAAAGCTGGGATTCAGCATCAGATCTGAGAATCCCCACTTCAGGCTCTTAATCATATAACTATGTTTGGAAGATATTAAAATTCTTGAAAAAAGAACGTCATTTATATTTAAATAAATTACTAAGAATTAGACAATAAATAAGAATCCATGTCTGTGGTGGAAACATCCTGAGACTAGGAAATATAAAAGGTAGGTTCTCTGATACTATGAGTCTATGTGACCTTAAGCAGCCTATCCTGTGATATATTGAAAAAGCATTGTACTGGGCCTTCAGATACTGCACCCAGCCCCAACTTCATCATTTTCCTTTCCATTACCTTGTATAAATCACTTTATTTATAACTACTTGAGTTTCACAACTGTAAAATAAAGAAAATAATAACTGGCATAGATGAGGATTAAGAATGATAATATGTAAAAAAGTGTTTTGAAAACTCCAGAGTGTTCTAGGAATGTCAGGGATTAAGATTTTTAGGTCATGACTGTCTCCACACTTAATAGATATCATTTTTAAAAGTAAGACTTCTTTTGGCACAAAAGATTATGGCATTGGTGTTTCAACCAAATCTTTTATTTACATACAGTTTTTATTTTTTGTTTTTTATTGGTAGTTTTAATAATTTATTTAGATGATTATCTAGTATTGGTGATATATGTGTCTGTTTCTTTAAGAGAACTTTAGAATATTGTATTTTTGTTGGTGGTGGTGGTGTCTCAGAAGATGGGTTCTATTAGGATGGGGATTGTGATTTATTCATCTGCCTCCCCTGAGCCCACACGCTGTTCCTGGAACCCAATCAGCTCCCTGTCACTGGGTTGACTGAATAAATAAATACCTACTACACAGCCTTTTCAGGTCTCGGTTTCTTAATCATCATGGATTAAAAATAGAAATACAAAGTAATCATTTCTGAGAATTTAATCTAAATCTAGGAAATGCCAAGGTAGGCTATAAACTACTTATTGTTGCCTATTACTGTTATCTGTCTTAGTTTTTCATGCCAAAAGACACACAATATTGGTAGTTAGAAGTGAACCCAGTTTCCACCCCACTGAGCAAGTCTACCTTTGGAAACAATCTGTGAGAAGCTGTCATGTAGAAAATTATTGTCTTTTCATGTGTGGTTTGTAGTAATTTGTTTTCTTACCATGAGTATGTTGGTTCTGTCCTCTGGTGTGTTATATATTTTGATTGCCAGTTGGTTACAAGCCATAGCTCAATCAGTGGATCCTTTTATGTCTTTTTCCTTGAAACCTATGTAGCTGCCTGCTGTCAGATCAAGGTAATAAGGATCTGTGCCAGGCCTGAACTGAACTGACTTTCAGTGGAGATGTGATGATATTTGAATGTCACTGATAAGAGGTGATTAGTTATTTTATTTCCACTGAGGTTGACATACTTCATTATGCAAAATAGCAAACATGTTTTATATGAATTCTGTGGTTCCTGAATTCACAACATGAAAATTCTAATTAATGGTATGTGAGCTATGCAGAGGGCAAATATACTTACAATTTTGCTTGAATTAAAATTTCAGAGGTTTCCTCGGGGGTCTCGTTTGGAGGTAGCAATCTATTCCCAGGAGAGTCTAATGCCCTTACGGATCTCTGACTCCTCAGTCCTCCTCACTGTTAAAAAAGAGGTTTGCCTTTCTGATTATGTAGGGATACATACTCAGATCTAGACTGTGTCACACAGAGTCCCAACTCTGGGAGTGTAGAGGCCATGGGGGTACACTTGTAATAGCAATCATCTAACATTGGGAGAGATCAGAACCAGCTTCAGCTCTGCTACTTATTAACTGAGTGACTTCAAGCAAGTTGTTTAATGTCTTCAAACTCTCAGATTTCATATTTTTTTAAAAAGATAAATATCATAATTCCTCTGAAATCCCACAGCAATTCATTTGTATCTCTCCTCTGAGAAGAGAAAGGAAGGGACACCAATATTAATTGGACATTTTCTTCATGCAAACTTTGTGCTCAACATTTTTCATAAATGCTGTTTAATCTACATGACAGTGTTAAATGCCACCATCTCTTTGTTTAATTGTTGAGGCCAGTGGGAATCAGTGTAAGTTCCATAAAGGAGACCTGGTTAGGTAACAAAGGGAAAATTCAGACCTAAATTCCTTACTACCTCCTAACCTATATCTCTTCACTATAGTTTCCTGACTACGGCATATTTCATTTTCTACCTCACATTAAGTAAAGAGATCATCCCTTCATTTAAATTGTTAGTTTTGTATCGCTTCCAGGTAGTACTCTGAAAATTGAAAATTGAGTATGACGTTAAAGTCACAGTTCATATGGGGCTTCCTTTCCTTCCTGCTCCTAGTGGATTGTGAATCACAAGAGAACAAAATAAGATAACACAAGTCAAAAAACTTTGAAAAGCATATAGTACTAAAAAATATTAAGGATTATTTTTAATATTTTCCACTTAATTAGCTTAGATATTTTTCAGTAAAGGACCCCTTACATTACAATAATACAGTCTCTTAATAAATGACTTTATGTTTGAAAAAGCAACAATCAATCCAGTAATCAATCTTGCCTCTATTAACCAAGTTATAAGGAATTTTTTAAGTGTCTGGCATGATATATGCATGCCATAAAAGTTGTGAACATTATGATCATTATGATAGTTGGTTTTAGGTTAAGGGCATTTATTTGTGGCCACTTCATTTAACAGGTACAAAATATAATAATGAATTACAATGGTTGGGAACTTACCACTCTGCTCATGTGCTTTGTTTCTCTGAAAGCTTACAGTACTTACACCAAGCTATATGACTACACATATCTTAGAATGCAATAGTCATTGTACATAAGAAATTTCTGAACCTCTTTCAAAACAACCCTCTTTCTAGGGAATTATGAAAAATGAAACTGGATTAAAAAGATCATGTACCTTGTGGTTTCAGAAGTTGGGACATTCTGAATTTTGATGCCCTCATTCAGTCATCCAGGATGTTTCAGTGAATCAGTTTCCACGAGGAACCAGAATATTCTCACCACCTACACAAAGCTGTTCAGCTCAGCTTAGCTCAGTACAGCTTAGATGCCCAGTGATATTCGAGAAGACAGAAGATACAATGACCTTCAGAAGATACAATGACCACCCTATGTCTTTACCTGAGTCCCACCTGCTCTGGACCTGGGAGCCTCCATGACCTTGGAGAATTTGAGATGCACTAATTATGTGTTTCAGTGGCATCAACATCAGATAATCTTTGTTCCTCTGACATTGTACCTGCTTATTGCCTTTCATTTATGCTTCAAATGTATGTGTATCACCTACTATGCACCACATCTGCTTGAGTGTGCAAGACTAAGTCCATGACTTCACAGATCTTGGAGAAGAGTAACGATGCTACATAATTAAAGAGGCCATTTCTGCCCTGTGTACATGTGGTTGATGATAATATAGGGATAAGCACTGGGTATTGTGGGAGCACAGAGAAGAACACTACCCAGCTTGGGGTGAACAGAGAGCTTCCCCAAAATAGGTGATAACTAAGTTGGCATCATTAGTTCTTTAGGTTATTCAACAAACATTTATTGAGTGCCTAGCAGTGGCTCTTTAAGTAACTAATGAGATTACGGTAAAATGAACATGACCCAGTCATTTTTTTATGGAAGGGAGATAGATATGCTAAATGCAATTAGTTTTAAAGTGGTTTGAATACTGTGAAGGAAAATAAAGCAGGAGAAAGGGAATGCTAGTATAGACTTGTGAACTGAATGATATGGCATATATTTTTTAATATCAGGGCAGTCAGTTCAGCCCTCCCTAACTCTGAGGTAATATTTTGAACTGGGACTTGAAGAAAATAATATAGAAGGCCAACAAAATATATATGCACAGAAACCCAAAAGCTCAAGGAACTTGATTGTGTCAGAGGAACTGCAAAAGTAGCAGGGGAGAGTAGTAGGAAATGAGTTCAGAGAGGGCCTAAAGAGCAGATTACATAAGCATGATTGGACTTTAAATGGAAAACTATCGGGGGGTATTTTGAGAGAAGGAGTGATACTACTGCATTATATTTAAAGGGGTGTGTGTGTGTGTGTGTGTGTGTTTGTGTGTGTGTGTGTGTGTGTGTGTGTGTGTGTGTTTCAATGGTAATGGAGGCAGAAAAGAGTAATGAGAGAAAAATGTCATATGGTATATAATTTGGGAATTATTCTCAGGACAATGCAAAGCCATTCAAGGGATTTAAAAGGGGAAGAGACTGGAGATGGGTGAAATTGGGACAAGGATATTTCTTTGGAAGCTCCTTTGGAGCATGTCAACTTGACTTGCGTAGATATGTTCAGGAATATCCTATCCAGTACTCAGTTCCTGTGGCTGTTTGGCTTCTGTTTCTTATAACCATGGTTGAGGGTCTACTACCTACTTTCTGGCATAGCTGAAGCTAACCCATGGCTGAAATCACTATTCTCATCTGACTCTTGTCCCTGAAATCATGATTATCCAGCAGTCATCACCATTCCCTGTCCCCCCAGAATTTTGCTAACACAGATCACTAGCATAGGCTGCAGCCTATCACCTGAGATAGTCCTGACTCTAAACTCTTCCCCATCTGCCTGGGTCATCTTTCAAGCACATGCTCCACTCTCCTGGGGGTGGCCCAGGGCACTGGGTCTCCGGTCTTCCTTATGTGAACGATATCTGAGCAATCAGTCTAGGGGAAGAAAGTCTTAGATTTTAGCATTTTATTAAAAAGTATGTCCTAGACAAAGGTAGTCTTCCTCCCTACCCTCATGTTGAGAGCACTTTTCACATTCTTCTTTCTCTTTTCCCAGTAAACGCACAGTGGTCCAGCCAAACGTCGTGGGCTGCACACTGCTTCCAGTTAAGACTTAGGAACTCGGTATGTTATCATCTGTTTCTCCTCACCACATGAAGAAATGTTAGCCTTTTGCAAAGGGCCCCAGCAAAGAAATTGAGGGCAGAGAGCATACAAAGACTGTCAGTCTTCACTGATGGGTATTTAAGCATCTAAGGAAATAATTTTGAGCACAGACGTCTTCTCTGCCTTTTACATGCCATGATACTGGTGTCTACTGCCTACCTTGTCTGCTTTTAAAACACCTCACCTGTATCAACTGAATCCATTTATGAATCCAACTACATTATACTGTGACAAGGTTCTTAAAAATTCCTCATTAATTCTCTCCCAGGCCAAGATGCTCACCTCAGCAAAAATGACCCTTTTAGTCTGCAAGTTCCTGATAAAATGAAAGACGAGATGTGAAACATCATTTATCTTTTTTTAAAAAAAGAAATTTCCCATTTTTTGAATGCTTGTCCTGTGCTAGTCATTGTGAGCCCCTTATATACATTACCAGGGACCTAGCAAAGTAAGAATGATTATCCCTCATTGAGAGTTGAAAGCTCACCATGTCCTACATGAGCCTATATAACTGTGCTTCCTAGGCAAACTCTGACCTATATGAGTGGTAGAGTTGGGATTTGAATTAAATTTTAGTGACCCCAATGCCTACTCACTGTTTATCTAGAGATAACAGCTTGAGGGGGCATTATTCTGCCTACAACTGTATCCAAGGACCTGACCAATGTATGATGCATAGAAACACCTCCAAAATATGAACCATTATCATGACTCAGGCAGGGACTGGCTGGAGAGAATAGGAAGGGATGGGGGATGGAGATGATGAGTGAGTAAGGGAAGAGTTGCCAAACACGAATTCCAAAACCCACAACTACTTATATTTAGATAAGCAGAGACTGAGCATTGTCTTTGCTCTGCTTAGCAAAACTAATTTCACTGCTTGGTGATGGCAAATTACTTTAAAGCAGGTAACAACATATCTCAGGATTCTGTGCCTCTGCCAAAAGAAGAGATTCTTCAGTGAGTCAGTAATAATCAACTGGGTGATATTTGAATCTGACCTGATTAATCCTCCATCACACCAGGTCCCCAAACTGATGAACATTTCAAGTATGAAAGGGAATGTGACTGAATCTTCTCATCCTGTTTTGTTTCATATTGTCTGTCACTATTCTCTTACACTCTTTCTTCCAAATCCAATGACTGTTTCATTTTAAGACCTTAAAAAACTGTCCTCCTTTTCAAAACATCAGAAACCCCACCATTAGAAATATGACATAATTCTATATGCCTGTCTTAATGAAGTTAGCATCACCTGGGAATTATATGTATATATTTTTTCTTCTGGTCCGATGCTTAAAAACAAATGTTAGAATGTAAATGAAAAATCACAAGACACTCCATATAAGCCAGTATTCTTACCCTAAGATTGCCAGGCCTGATACACTTCTTGAATCCAGTAATGATAAAGATGAATCCAGTAATGATAAGATGATAGTGCTGACTGTGATGATGACAATGATGAGGATGATGAGGAGGAAGATGAGAAAAACAGCAACTAACATTTACTAAATGTGCTAGGTGTTCCTCTAAGCATTTGACATTCATTATCGTACTCCTCACAAGTTTTGTGAGTTATATACTATTATTTTCTCCACGAAACCACTGAGGAAACTGAGACTTAAACTGAGACTTAGAGAAGTTAAATATCTTGTACCGGGTCCAACAGGCATTAAATGGTAGAACCATTATTCACACTCAAATTTGCCTACTATAATGCCTGAGTCCTTAATCATGCTACTTTTAATATTTCAGAAAGCATAATCCAATAGAACATTGGCTCTACAAAGCCTGTGCATTCTAAATAAAGCAAGCTGGAGTATATCACCCACTTTGCTAACAATGGTTTGCTTGGACTGATTAGAAGCTTGTCTTGGTGATTCCAGCTATACTTGAATGCAGCTCAGAAAAAAAGAATAAATCATCACTGATTATATGCAGTTAGCTTGGCAGGAAAATTCTTTAGCACATAGAATCTGTGGAATAAAATAATAAAAGGAAACCTTTTATTGATACTAGAACAGTTGGTGCCTCTCTTCTGAAGAATAATATATTCCAGCCTGAAAAATCTTAAGTTTATATCTCTTGCGTGTGAAATTAAATCAACACCCTATTTTATAAATTCTGTTGGGTCATAATTTTTTACCTCATGTTTACTTAAAATGCCTTTTCCAAAGTCTCCAGAAAACCACAATCTTCCTTCCTTTAGCAACCATCTCTACACTACAAACGGAAAGCAGCAAACTTTCCGGTCATAAGAGATAAAGTCAAAAGATTTAAATATGAATGCAAACCTTGAGAAAGGAGTTTAATCAAGGATCAGGCCATAGCACCAGGGAAAGTGATTTAGGTAAAAGACATATTTGACATTGGCAGTGTGCAAGTTTTAGAAAGGTTTATAGCTAGAAAAAGGTTTCTGTAATTTTTGAGAACCATGGAACTCGACTGCAAGAGGGTGTTGAAACTGTGTTTATAACTTTGAGGTAAACACTGTAAGCCATGAGCAAAACTCCCACTCGCTTAGACCATCTGAAATGGACCAGAGAATACTTCCTAAAGATGGTTGCTTTATGACAGCTCTGATACAACTATAATGAAAGCCCAATTATAACAAGCAAGGCGTGGTCACACAATTATCTCCCTTCTCTGTCCTGAACTGTGCCTTCATCTTTTTTGGTACCTGTCCTTGGCTTAGATTTCCCCTGACTTTGGCAATGTGTCCTGACACTCCACCTCTTTCTATTTTACTAGTTTTATACTGAGGAGTAGCTCTGGCTTCTGAGCCTTGCTGGTTTTTCTCTGCTTACTCCTTCAGCAGTTGGTAAATAATTACCTTTGTATGGAATTCAAAATACTTTAATCAATATTCATTTACCTTTTCATCCAGCCAGTTAATCAACAAACATTTCTGGCTATCTGTTATATTCTAGGCAATGGAATACAGATGAGAGCCCAGACTTTTAAAAATAATGTTTTATTTTAAAAATATATTTTATTTTACTTATTATTTTTAGTTTGTATCCTAAGGAATAAAAGTATATCTATAAGGGAGCTGAATAAGGCATTACCAGTATTCTTATTGTACAGATGAGAAAAGGAAGACAACGTGGTTTTAAATCATTCATTCTATCAGGGTTTATCATTAGCTAACCCCACCTTTAAATATGTACTAGGGCCGGGCTCAGTGGCTCAGCCTATAATTCCGCAACTTGGGAGGCTGAGGTGAGTGGATTGCCTGAGCCCGTGGGTTCAAGACCTGCCTGGGCAACTTGGTGAGACCTCATCTCTATAATAAATCAAAAAATTAGCTGGGTGTGGTAGCGTGAGCCTGTAGGAGGCGGAAGGATCGCCGGAGCCCAGCAGGTCGAGGCTGCAGTGGCCGGGAGAGGCCACTGCACTCCAGTCTGGGCGACAGAGTGAGACTCCAACTCAAAAAAAAAAAAAATGTACTAGGTGCATATTTGCTGAATGAACCTGAGTATGGTTGGCATAAGGCATGGAAAAGATGTTTTCCCTCATTCATTGTGTGTGTGTGTGTGTGTGTGTGTGTGTGTGTGTGTGTGTGTGTGTGTGTCCCTGACTAAGAACCAGAAGAGTAGGAGTAGAAATTATGTAACCTTACCACCAAGATGACTCAGGAGTATTGAAGATACTTAGTTGTTCAGAGAGTAAGACCAAAGCAGGCCAAGTTTCCTTCATACCCTAGCTCTTAGATGACTCGAGTAAATGTCTTAATCTCTTTGAGCCTCTGTTTCACAAAATGCAAAATAAAGACAATGACAGAACTCATCTTAGAGAGTTGATGAGAGCTAGTAAAAATTAATTGTGGTCTTGTACATATGATCACACAAACATACAAACTTACACAACCACTTAGAAGATCTGGCAGACATCCCCCCCCCAGTGGTTGTTGGTGGAGGCAAACCTCAATTTTTCAACCATCTCATCTTCGACAAAGCCTCCATCACCAACCACTGGGGAGAGGAGAACCTATTCAGTAAATGGTGCTGGGAAAACTGACTGACCACATGCAGAAGATTGAAACAGGAACCCTACCTATCACCATACACAAAAATCAACTCAAAATGGATCAAAGACCTAGACGTAAAACCTCAAGCTATAAGAATCTTATAAAATGCAGGAGACATCCTTACAGGCAACTAATTCCTGATCAAAACCCCAGATATCCATGACATAAGAGAAAAGATAGATAAGTGGGACCTCATTAAGCTGAAAAGCTTCTGCAAAGCAAAATAAACCATAAAGAGAGTGGAGAAACAGCCCACAGAATAGGGAAAAAATATTTGCCAACTGTATATCTGACAAAGCTGTAACATTCAGGATTTACAAGGAACTCAAACTTGTCAAAAAGAAAAAAACAAACAACCCCATCAAAAAGTGAGCAAAAGACATGAATAGACACTTCTCAACAGAAGACATAAGAGCAAACAACAGACACATGAAAAAGTGCTCAGCCTCCCTACTCATCAGAGAAATGCAAATCAAAACCTCAGTCTGTAATCCTAGTACTTTGGGAGGCTGAGGCGAGAGGATTGCCTGAGCCTGAGGGTTCGAGATCAGCCTGGGCAACTTGGTGAGACGTCGTCTCGACAATAAATCAAAAATTAGCTAGGCATGGTAGCATGCGCCCGTAGTTCCACTACTTGGAAGGCTGAGGTGGAAGGATCACCTGAGCCCAGCAGGTTGACACTGGGGTGGCCGTGAGTGTGCCACTGCACTCCAGCCTGGGTGACAAGGTGAGACTACAACTCAAAAAACCAAAAAATCAAAAAACCACATTAAAGATACCTCCTAACCCCAGTAAGAATGGCCATCATGAATAAAACAAACAACATCAGATGCTGGTGAGGATGCAGAGAAAAGGGAACACTTCTACACTGCTGGTTGGAATGCAAACTAGTTCAACCTCTATAGAAAACAGTGTGGTGATTTCTAAAAGAACTAGAAATCGACCTTCCCTATGACCCAGCAACTCCTTTACTGGTAGTATACCTGGAGGAACTCAAATCATTTTACAAAAAAGATACTTATACATACTTGTTTATTGCAGCACTATTTACAATAGCAAAAGCCTGGGACCAACCATGCTGCCCATCAAAACTGGACTGGATAAAAACATGTGGTACATACACAATGAAATATTATGCAGCCATAAAAAAGGACAAACATACGAACTTCATAGCAACTTGGAGAGATTTAGAGTCTATAATATTCAGTGATCCATCACAGAAACAAAGAACAGAGTAGCACATGTTCTCACTCATAAGTGGACACTGAACATTTGCCATAATACTACATGAAAGATTTTGATAGTAGTGGGATACTGCCGAGGTGGGATGGGGAGACACAATAACAACAAAGGTACATGATCTTAAACCAGGCAAAGTGGGTACCAAAGGGAAGCCTAAACTTTACCTGTATGATGTCCACATGTATACCTATATATATATATTTTATATATATAATCTGACAGAGTGAGCTGTGTTAGCTGTTATTATTCCTACTCTACTCTCCAGAGGAGAGGACAGAGGTTGTAAAAAGAAGACAACTAGATGCTATATGTGCCATTTAATTTTATTGGGTTTTTAGGTACTGATAGGTATATATGTTTCTTGTCCTTTTCAGGCAATTCTCATTATTTGTTTTCCAAAGCACATTTGGGTCTGATCATTAATTGTCTGCTTCTTTTGCTCAGGTCTCTATTTTACTTACTTCTGTTGACCAACAGCAAGTTTCTATTCTGCTTATTTTCTGTCAAGACATCAATAGTTTATTTCCAGGGACAACCCTTGGTCCTGTTATAATAATGGAATTTAGAAGATGTGCATTTCATGTTTTCTCCTGAATCTAAGTTACAATCTTCCTGGTTTAAGGGAACTTGTAAAATCATGCCTTCAACTATTCAGGAGCAGCTGTTATTTATGGGACTTGAAACGATGAACCAGATAATGTTTTAAGTACCTTACTAATATAATCTTACTTAATCTTCACAATTATCTTATGAGATAGCTGCTATTATTTCCATTTTATACATAAGAAAACTAAGGCTTAAAAATCCTATCCAACATCACAGATCTATTAAATCATAGAGCTGGGAATTATGTAACTATTCTGTCTGACTTGAGAGCTTGTGTTCTTATTAAGAACTGAACATCCTGATTTCTCAATATTTGTTAAAAATTGCCTTTTAAATACTCATTCTGAATAGCATTTCTTCAAATACTACTGAAAAGATCTTCTGTTTTCTTTTTTCTTCTGTTTTTCCCCCCTTTGGTAGTTCTTCTTCCTTCTCTTTTTTCCTTTTTTTAGTTTCCCTGCTTCCTCCTCCTTTCTCCTCCTCTTTCTTCTCCTATTTCTTCTCTACTTTATTATCATCTTTCTCCTCCTTCTCAAAGATAAAAGAAATGCTAAATTTTATAAAGAAAAGATACTTTGAATATGGATAATGAAGAAGGGTATCATGGAGGAGATAGATTTTGAGGTGAGCATTGAAAGTCAGGGTGCATTAAGATGCAGGGAAAAGTTCACACAAATCAATTTCCTTCTAGAAAGAAGGAATGAGATGAATACAAGCACTATACCAGCATATAATGTGAGATGATGAAGCCAACATTTTTGACTGAAGTGAAGGCTGCATGACAGAAATTATTAGAAGGTAAATGTTGAATAATAAAATGTGACTGGGTTGAGGCAGTCTAGTATATCAATATAAGGGTTTTAGAGTTGACTGTGTAGGTTATGGGGAGCCATGGGATATTTTTTAGCATAGGAATTATACTATCAAAGAACTTTTTAAAAGATAAATTATCTTCTGACATATTATAAAGTGAATTAGAGAAAAAAGGAAATTAAAAATAAAACAGTAGTTTGACTATTGTTGTAAAACTTTGTTTCTGCTACAACTCAATTGAAGAATGACATTCACATTCACACAAGACCAAAGGAATGTATAACCCCCATTCTGAATGGCATTCCCCATTCTGGAATGCCATTCTGAATGGCATTCCCCATTCTGGAATGCCACCAATTTCTTTATTCCTAATACTGCCTACCAACAGAGATGCAATTGAGTTAAAATCCAGTTGTTATGGGAATAAGTTTAGATTTTCTCCAAATTATTTTTAACTAAATTATGCCCAAACTTTGCTTGTATTAATAGAAATACAGTTCTTGAAATCCATCTCATTACTCTTTGCATTATACCAGAATGACAAAACCTCATGGTTAAAATTCATTAGTGTGCATAAGGGTCATGGTAGTGGAGAGAAACAAAAAGAGAAGATTAATGTGAGAGAAATTTTAGAAATAAAATAGAAAAGAGCTGGCAGTTTATTATGTATGAAACCAGAATAGAGGTTTCAGAAAGAGTTTCAGAGATTCAAACTGGAGTGACTGTGTAGATGGTGGTGCCGATGGAATGTTAGGAAAACAAAAGTAAGGGATTTGAGAGGGAAGCTGCTGAGACCAAATTTGATAAAAGATATGTTAAGTCAATCAGAAATAGACTGCATCTAATATTATTCTTATAAAAAAGAGTAAGTGTGGCAAGTATACACTGAGGATTTACAGAAACTTGTACTTTTTCACCCGAAGGCACTTTGTGTTCCCTTCTCTAGAAGCAAGGAGTGAAATGTTTATTGTGATTTAAAAACAGAAATAATGGATGGTTTAAGAAGAAAAGTAAGAAGTAATAGAAAACCAAAGAGAACATAGTATATACATGAAGATCCCTATACCCAAAATGTAGAAGAATAAAGAATTATCATCATCCTTGAGAACGTTAAATAATGAGTGTTGAGTCAAAAGACAGATAGTAGCTAGCAAAAGAGGAAAATACTACAGTGCAGTTTGTTTTAGAGTATCACAAATTTTGAAATGCCTTTATCCTCTAAATTCCAAACATAAAGTCATGTAGGACAGATCTATGGTGCAGAGGAAAGAGACAGAACACCTGATTTGAGCCCTTTCTACAATCTGTTTTTATAATTTTAGATAAAATTATCCAATATTTCTGAGCCTCATGCAATGGTTTTATTATTGAACACTTGAGCAATTGTGGGTGATCGGATCTCCTCTTTCATATTTCAGTCAATATACCTTACCTAGCTACACTTAAAGAGAGAAGGCATATTGTTATACCCTAAGTGATATTTAGTTTATTGGATCAATTATACAAATGTTAAACATGTACTTAGATGTAAAGTTATAGATTTTTTTATACCTTAGATAAACTACAATATTTGTTATTTCTACTAATTTTTTCAGAAATTTTCTGCCTCCTGTAGGAATCTAATCCCTGTAAGATTACTTGATGTAAAAGGCTTATTTCACATAACCACCATTCCTTTGGATTTTAGCACTTTTTGGTTCAGAAGAAGTTGTGTTGGGGAAACAGAATAAGCTGTCTTGCAAGTGTCCTTGACTACAAAGAATGAGGGGCTCTGGTCACACACAGAAGAGCAGTTTAAATAGTTAAATCCAAGACTTTGGGCTAAGAAAGGAGATCTTTCTTTTGGACAAGTCATAGCCTGGAAAACCTATAAATACAGGAAAAATAATATAAGGCTAACACGGTTCAGTTGTCACAGCTCCCGTGCAGCAACGTGGCTTTGACTACAACCATCAATTGAGGCCTTCCTTAATTCCAGCAAGATCTGGAGGCCATCTCCTCACTATCCTTACCCCATCTGTAATCTTCTACCAGCTCTCAGGGGACTTTTTTATTGTAAAATCACTGGATGCTTAGCTACTATTTGGGGCCATCTTTTCTCTCTATTGACATTCTGAAACTCTTTTCCCTCTGATTCTTCCTTTTGGCATCAACAGCTTGTTTTATAATTTAAAGAACTAAACACTACCTCTTTCTGCCCTATTTGAATTTCCTTTAAGTGTTTGGGAAGCCTAGAGCAGGAGTGAGAGTGGCAATGCTGGAAGAGTCTTTCAGAAAACTGCAGGAAATAGACCACAAAAATTAAAGATAGTATTTCTTGATAATTACAGCTTTACAAATAAGTTTTTACTCCTCCATTCAATTTCATCTCTAATTTGGTCTAATTATACCTCTCTAGCAATATCTTTCATGAACCCCTTTTCTCCAGCAAAACAAGATTCTCTGTCTGGAACATGTTTGGTGCTTTTGCTTCCACGTATGTTCATTTGAAATATATTCCTCCTTCCCCCAATTGGTTCTTTCTCTTTCTCTTGGCCTGTTGAGATCTTCCTATTTTTAATGCCGTTTTAGTGGTACCTCCTTATGAAGCCTTTCCTGATTTTCTAAGCTATGTCCTTTACTGAATCCCTGTGGCTTTTCTTAACTCTCCTCCTCTTGCTCAATCTCATTATAGTTATCTGTGTATTTCTACTAATATTCTTACTAGTTTGTAACCTCCTTGAGGGCTGGGACAATATCTTACTATATCTTATAGATTACATGTATCATAGTTCCTCTATTTAGAAAGGCCTGAATTGAAAAGCTTTCAGAAAATACCTTAATCATTAGGTCATGCTGAAGTGAGTAAACTTTATATTATTTTAGAAATGTGGTAGCAAAAATGCACGTAACCCTCTCAGCCTAGTGACTGTTACCTGCAAACTCAGGAAGATTTTCTGTTACTCTATTCTTGGGATTGTTATTCCAATAATATTAATTCTTATGCAACTATATTCATAGTGGCGAAATTGTATTAAACATTTTATTTGTGACGGGCACTGTGCTAAGTATTTTTAAATAAACAATAATTTTATAAGCACTGAGTTTGTAGTTTATCCTGAATTAATGGATGAGTTTAATTGCCATTGGAACCCATATATTTAGAACAAAGTAACAAATGGTAACATTGAGGCAAACTCAGACTCTGAAAAGAAAGACTAAATTGCTATTGATTATTCATTCAGTACCTTTCTCCATTGTTTCTCTTATTTTTTTTTGATTGCCTAAGCAACTAGGTAAATTAGTTCAAATATGACATCTAGATATTTCTTCTGAAAACAAATTTTTGATTTAATTTTCCCTACTATACTGTCTCCCTATTTAGGAAAGTAGATTTCTTATTATGATTTTCCTTGGCCTTCTCAAGTCAGATTAAGAAGAACCCATATCCTTCTTCTAGAATGTCTTATAATTTGCACTGCATCTTCAATTTGGCAGGAGGCACATGGTAGTCTATGAACCTATTCAGAGCGAGGTCTTGAATATATGGCCAAAGGATAGAAAAGGCAGTGCATCTTCTGCTTAACATTCTCTTTTCCTGACACAGAGATCAAGGAGGGCTTGTGTTCCAGATGGTGTGGCTACAAAACGTAGAGTCTGTTAGTCTAAATTGTTGAATGATTACATAGATCAAGGTGCCCTTCCAGCCTGCAATGATGCAGCATGAGTGAGAACTAACTTGTTTTATTCAGCTACTGAGATCTCAGGGTTACTGTATTCTTACAACAAACCTAATCTATCCAGAGTAACACAAAAGAGATAGGAAGATAATTAACATTTAATGAGTACCCACTATATGCCTACACTACAATAGGGCCTTCATATAATCTTATATTTTTGTTGTTATTTTATTTATTTCTCAAAAAATGCTTATCATGGTTCGGGAAATCAGACAGCATAGAAAAACACAGAGGTAAAATAATGTAGACATCTATGTTCACAATTGCTTCAGCTCTGCCTCTTCTGTAGTACTATATCTATCTCAAAGCATAAATATTATAGACCTTCCTTCTGATAGCTGTATGTATTGGATACTTATTTAAGAAAAATTAATATTTATTAGGTCAATGACCACAGAGTCAGGGCAAGCCATTTTGGAATGTGTTAAACAGATTTGTGTCAAATGCATATTCAATTATCATCCTTTAGAGTTATTTGGGTGTTTCTTGCCAATTATTGCATATGACTCACTTTGGCTCCACAGGAATTATGTTATTTAGTCTCATTATTGGGTATTGTTTGTTGTTGCTAATGAATAAAATGAAAAAGGAAATATTATATATTCAGAGTATATCAAATTAAGTACTACAGAAAGAGGGTAAGGAGGGACATGTTTACCAAATCATTCCATGTAGGAGGCTCTTTCAGCTGAATTATGAACATCCAATTACATTCTTTACAGTGTTTAAAGACCTCTGAACTTGGAATCAGAATACCTGGGTTGAAATTCTGGCTCCATAGTAGCTGTAAAATCAAATTACTTAACTGAGCTACAGGTTTCTTATCTGTAAATGGAGTATAGATTAAATTTACCTTACATGACTTTCATTAGAATGATGGAGTTGAATTAGTCTAAAAGCATCTGTGGTTTGATGTATAATAGATGCACAAAAAAGTGTTAGAGACTTGTTTGCCTTTTTTTATTAATTAATTTTCATTTGTCTTTTAAAATACATGGAATATATTACCCCAGTAGGTTATTTAAATTTATTTATTTATTATTATTTTTTAATTTTTATTATAAAAATGTGGTGTACATTTCACGGTTAGGTATACAAACATTGATCATGCAGGTACCCTTGTTGATGAGGTATGCCCCTCCCTCCCCTAGCAGTTTCCCTCAACTGCCAATCCCACCTCCCCTCCCCGACAGTTTCCCACTACTGCCAATTGCTCTCTTATAGCATTATAATTATTCAGGGTCCATTTATGAATGAGACCATATGTAACTCTGTTCTTTGTTTCTGTGATAAATCACTGAGTATGATCGACTCCAAATTCATCCAAGTTGCTGCAGAGTCCATATATTTGTCCTTCTTTATGGCTGCATAATATTCCATCATGTATATGTACCACATTTGTTTAATCCAGTCCAGCTTCGATGGGCAACACAGTTGGGTCCATGTTCTTGTTATTGTGAATAGAGCTGCAACAAACATAAGTGTGCAAGTATCTTTTTGGTAGAATGATTTGAGTTCCTCCGGGTATATTCCCAATAGGGAAATTGCTGGGTCATATGAAAGGTCAATTTCTAGTTCTTTCAGGAATTGTCACACTGTCTTCCAAAGAGGCTGCACCAGTTTGCATTCCCACCAGCAGTGTAGAAGCATTTCTTTTTCTCCACATCCTCGCCAGCATCTGTTGTTGTTTGTTGTATTAATGATGGACATTCTTACAGGGGTTAGGTGGTATCTCAATGTAGTTTTGATTTACATTTCTCTAATGATGAGTGAGGCTAAGCACTTTTTCATATGTCTGTTGGCTGCCCGTGTATCTTCTTTTGAAAAGTATCTATTCATGTTTTTTGCCCACTTTTTAAAGGGGCTGTTTGTTTTTTTCCTTTTGGTGTGTTTGAGTTCCTTGTAGATCCTAGATATTAGGCCTTTGTTGGATAAACAGTTGGCAAACATATTTTCCCATTCTGTGGGCTGTCTCCCTGCTCTTTTGATGGTTTCTTTTGCTTTGCAGAAGCTCGTTAATTTGATGAGGTCCCACTTGTCTATTTTATTTCTTAAGTATTGGTCTATAAGGTTCTGAATAGGAATTGGTTCTCAGTTCCAACTTCCATAAGGGTGTCTCCTGCATTTTCTAAAATTCTTATAGTTTGAGGGTTTACATTCACGTCTTTGATCCATTTAGAGTTAATTTTTGTGTATGGTGATAAGTAGGGGTCCTGTTTCAATCTTCTGCATGTGGTCAGCCAGTTTTCCCAGCACCATTTACTGAATAGGTTTTTCTCTCCCCAATGGTTGTTGTTGGAGGCTTTGTCAAAGATGAGTTGGTTGAAGAGTTGAGACTTTGCTTCCAGAATCTGTATCCTGTTCCATCAATCTATGTGCCTGTTCTTGTACCAATACCAGGCTGTTTTGATTACTGTAGCCTAATAATAAAGTTGGAAGTCTGGAAGTGTGATACCTCCTGCTTTGTTTCTTTTGCTAAGGATTGTTTTAGCTATTCGTGGTCATTTATGTTTCCATATGAATTTCTGTATTGTCATTTCCAGGTCTGAGAATGATATTGGCAGCTTAATGGGTATTGCGTTGAATGTGTAGGTTGCCTTTGGTAGGATGGACGTCTTAACAATGACGATTCTTCTTATTCATGAGCATGAAACATTTTTCCAATTTTTTGTGTCTTCTTGGATTTCTTTAAGCAGTGTTTTGTAATTTTCATTGTAAATGTCTTTCATTTTTCTGGTTGGGAAGATGCCGAGGTATTTCATTTTTTTGGTGGCTATTGTGAATGGGAGTGTGCTTTTTATTTGGATCTCTGCCTGCTTCTTGTTGATGTAAAGGAATGCAACTGCCTTTTGCACATTTATTTTGTACCCTGAGACTTTCCCAAAGTCCTTTATCAGTGCAAGCAGGTTTTTGACAGATTATCTTGGATTTTCAAGGTACAGGATCATATCATCAGCAAAGAGGGATAAATTGACTTCCTCTTTTCCTATTTGGATACCCCTGATTTCCTTCTCTTGTCTAGCTGCCTGGGCTAGGACTTCCAACATAATATTGAACAAGAGGCGTGAGAGTGGGTAGTCTTGTCTCATTCCAGTTTTGAGGGGAAATAATTCTAGTTTCTGACCATTTAGCGACATGTTATCTGTGGGTTTATCATAAATGGCACTTACTATTTTGCAGTATGTTCCTTCTATACCTAGGTGTCTGAGGGTTTTTATGAAGATGGGATGCTGGATTTTATAAAAAGCTTTTTCTGCATCGAATGAGACAATCATGCGATTCTTGCTTTTACATATGTTGATGTATTTAATGACATTTATGGTCTTGCAAATGTTGAACCAGCCCTGCATCCTGGAGATGAAACCTACTTGGCATGGTGGATGATATTTCAGATGTGTTTTTGGATCTCATTTACTAGAATCTTGTTGGGAATTTTTGCATCTATGTTCATAAGGGATATTGATTGGCCTGTAGTTCTCTTTCTTTGTTGGATCTTTACCTGGTTTGAGTATCAGTGTAATGTTAGCTTTATAAAATGATTTGGGGAGAATTCCATCTTTCTCAATTGCCTGGAATACTTTCAAAGGATTGGTATCAGCTCCTCCTTGTACGTTTTGTAGAATTCTGCTGGAAAGCCATCTGATCCAGGGCATTTTTTTTTGTAGGTAGTTTTCGTATGAAAGAGTTAATTTCCTGAATTGTTATTGGTCTATTTAGTGTCTCAATGTCTTCTTGTTTTAACCTGGGGAGTTTATGTGATGTCAGAAAGGCCTCCATTTCATCTAGGTTATCAAGTTTGTTTCCATATAGGTGTACATAGTAATCTCTGATAATCTTTTGTATTTCTCTGGGGTCAGTTGTGATTTGATCTTATGTATTTCTGATTGTGTTTATTTGGGCTTTTTCTTGGTCATTCTGGCTAGGAGCCCATCAATCTTGTTAATTCTTTCAAAGAACCAACTTTTTGTTTTGTTGATGTTTTCTATGATATTTTTGTCCTCTATGTCCCGTATAGGGCTCTTATTTTTGTGTTTTGGATTCTTCTGCTAAAGTTGGGGTTTGGGTGGTCTTCTCTTTCTAGCTCCCTTAGGTGATTTGTTAGGCTCTCCACTTGTGATCTTTCCATTTTCTTGATGTGTGCTCGTAGAGATATAAATTCCCCTCTTAAAACTGATATCATGGCATCCCAGAGGTTTTGGTAAGATGTTTCTTCATTTTCATTTGTTTCCAGGAATCTTTCAATTTCTTCTTTGACTTCAGTGTTGACCCAGTCACTGTTCAGCATCATGCTGTTTAATGCCCATGTCTTTGTGGGCTTTGAGGAAATGTTGTTGGTTTTTATATTTATTTTTTATTCCACTATGATCTGAGAATGTGCATGGCAAGATTTCAACCTTATGGGATTTGTTTATGCTTGATTTATGGCCAAGAATGTGATTGATCCTGGAGTATGTTCCATGTGGTGACGAGTAGAATGTATATTCTGTGGTTGTTGGGTGGAATAATCTGTAGGTATCCATTAAGTCCATTTGGTCAAGTGTCAAGTTTAGGTTTTGGATCCCCTTGTTGATTTTTTGCCTCAATGATCTATTTGGGGCTGTCTGTGGGGTATTTAAGTCCCCAGCTATAATAGTGTTAGAGTCAATATCTTTTTTTAGTGTATTTAGTAGTTGTTTTATAAATGCTGGTGCTCCTGTGTTGGGTATATGTTTAGGATGGATATTTCTTGTTGATGGATTGAACCTTTTATAATTATGTAGTGTCCTTTGCATCTTTTAAAATTTTTGATAGCTTTAAGGTTGTTTTGTCTGATATTAAGATTGCAACTCTTGGTCGGGCTAGTGACTTGGCCTGTAATCCCATGCTTTGGGAGGCTGAGGTGAGTGAATTGCCTGAGCCCGAGGGTTCGAGACCCGCCTGGGCAACTTGGCAACACCTCATCTATACATTAAATCAGAAAAATTAGCTGGGCGTGGTAGTGCATGCCTGTAGTTCCAGCTACTTGGAAGGCTGAGATGGAAGGATCACTGGAACCCAGCAGGTCAAGGCTGCAGTGGCTGGAAGCAGCCACTGCACTCCAGTCTGGGTGACTGAGTGAGACTCCAACTGAAAAAAAAAAAAAAAAGATTACAACTCCTGCCTTCTTTTGTGATCCATTTGCCTGGAAATTCATTTTCCATCCTTTAACTTTGAGTCTGTGTGTGTCCCTTGTAGTGAGATGAGTCTCCTGGATGCAGCAAATAATGGGGTCATGGTTTCTTATACAGTCCACCATTCTGTGTCTTTTCAGTGGTGCATTTAGTCCATCCACATTCAGGTTAATTGTTGAGATGTGGGGGTTTGTCCCTGTCATGAGGTTCTTGTAGAGTTGTTGTCCCTGTTTATTTGTTGTCTTTCCTTTGGTTTTTGGGCTGATTCATGTGTGTTTTCCATCTTTTCCCTATATTCTTGTGAAGAACATTGTCATTCTTTTCTCCTTTTCTTCTGTTTTTAATACTTTCTTAAGTTTTTCTTGTAGAGGTCATCTGGAGGCAGCATAAGTTCTTAGTGATTGGATGTCTGGGAAAGATTTTAATTCTCCCTAACTGATGAAACTTAGCTTGACTGAATAGGTTACTCTTGGTCAAAATTGATTATCTTTGAGAAATTTGAAGATTGGGCTCCAAGGTCTCCTAGGCTGAAGGGTTTCTATAGATAAATCTGCTGCTATTCTAATTGATCTTCCCTGGTAGGTAGTCTGACCTTGTTCTCTTGCTGCCTTTAGAATTTTTTCTTTTATACCTACTTTGTTTAGGCAAATTATTATGTGTCTGGGAGTTGGTCTCATTTTTTGTCTTGCAGGGGTTCTCTGGATCTCTTGTGTTTGAATTTTTTACATCACTAATGAGATGAGGGAAGTTTTTTTGGATAATTTCATGGAATGTTTGTTCCAGAGTGGTCTCTGTCTCTCTTTCTGCCTCAGGAAGTTCAATTACTCTTAGGTTCAGTCTCTTTAGATAGTCATTCATCTCTTGAAGGTTTGGTTCTGTCTTTTAAAGCTTCTTTTCTATGTTTTTGACAGATTGGGTTAGTTCTATATTTTGGTCTTCAAGCTCTGAGATTCTTTCTTCAACTTGGCTAATTCTGCTTTCCATGCTTATTAGTTTGTTATTTATTTCAATCACAGTATTCTTTACTGCTGTTATTTCAGTTATCAGCTCCTTCCTATTTTCGTCTTGTCTCTCCTCAATTATTTTTATTCTCTCTATTAATGTCTTGATGTCTGGGTTTGTCGTATGTGACCAGTCATTCTGGGGGCTCTTCATTCTTTGCATTCTGATGTCTGTTTTCTCAGTGTCTGACCTCCCAGGGGTCTGTGTGCACCCTATATTCTTCTTTTGGTTTTTCTTCATTTGTGTAGATTTTCCTCCCCACTTTTTCTCCCCCCTTCATCGTCTTCTTTAATTCTGTCATTCAGAGGTGAAGGGGTTGCTTTTATTTCTGTTTATTCAATCTCCTATTCTTCTTTATGTATATCCTCTGGCTTTGTTCAATTCTGGAGGTAGACTGTGGTTGGGGGTGAACCTTTTTGCAGTTTTGAGATTTAACTGAGGTGGGAGCTGTGATTCAAAATCTATCTGCAGATCCCAGTATCCACTGACAGGTGTATGGATAATCTGGAACCCTCTTCCCACTGCCTTGCAATCTGTCCATGCAGTGGCATTACTCCCTGAAAGCAAAATGAGGTTAAAAAAAAAAGGAAAAGAATGGAACAGGGAGTGGGAGGAAGAGGGAGGTGGAGAGAGAGAAGAGTAAGAGGGAAAACAGACAAACATACCAACAAACAAATGAAAAGAGACACAAAGACAGATACAGGCAAAAAGAAAAAACAACAACAATAACAACAAACAAACCAACAAACATACAAAAAACCTAAAACGTACAATCATACAGACATACAAGCTAACCAACCTCCTTACTGGTGTACTATTCGCCTATACAAACTTGAGGTCTAAAGGGAAAAAAATAGAATAGAATAGAATAAAATCAGTAAACTAACAGAACCAAAGCAAGTATGAAAATGTTATTGATAACAGTAAGAAGAGAAAGAAAAGGGGAAGAAAGATGGATAAGACAAACAGACAAAGAATTACAAAAAAAATTAAAACAAGGGAACCAAACACAATCTGAGACTTTTCCTTTGAGTTCAATGTTCTTTGTGCTCTGATTTCTATCTGTCATTGCAGGCTGGTAGAGTTGTTCACAGTTAGAGTCAGTTGCCCCTGGCCTACTGTGGAGGGTGGGTCAGATCTGGGCTGCTTGCCAAATCTGCCACTCAGATCTGGCCTGTGTCTATCTAGCATGGGGGAGGGGCTTCCGTTCCTCCCATTTTGATATTGTTACTCGGATCCCAAGCTGGGACATGGGCCAAGGTGGATGGAGCTGGTCTCATGGCTCAGCTGATCTCTTTTTCTGCTGCAGCCCAAGACTGCTGGGCAATGCTGGCCAGCTTTGCACTGGGCTACTCAGGCTGGCTGGGTGGAAGTAGGAGGCCACCCAGGGCAGTAGAGAGCAGGCAACGGTAGTAGTGGTGGCAGCCGCCACTTCAGCTGTGCATGGGAGGAGCTCCACAAGCCTGGCTCTGGGTGGGGGGGGGGGGGTGTGGCAGTGGCAGCAGCTATGGTGGTTTCAGTAGTGCGGTGCTTGAGGAGGGGCTTCATGGGTCGGGAGCCGTGGGTCGCCTCAGGCAGGGCCAGGGTGGCGGCACTGACTGCGGCTGCTGAGCATCCTGTGAAGAGCCGGCTGGCAACGATGAGAGCTGCAACCCCTGGGGGAGAGCAAGCGTCTTTATGGGTGTTCTCTTTTGCAGAGGGTCTCACAGACCAAACTGTCCCATCACCATCTTGCCTGAAGTCCAGTTATTTAAATTTAAAACATCATTGATTACTGCTGACTCTTCCAAATAAACAGAAGTGGGCATGAGTTAGGCGTATCAGAAACAGTCACCTGGCTTCAAAGAATCTTCAAAAGAAGAGTGTTACCTCTGTGAACACACAAAGCTTCAGATTCAAGTCTTTTATTTTGCATACTTCCAAACTCTAACTTGGTAGCATCCCAGAGTCAATTGAACTTGGAGATACTGATTCATGTTAGTGCAGCTCACAAGATACTGATTGAAATGAGTAGATACTTATCAGAGTTTATTAATTTTAATGAGAAAAAGCGTCTACACTGACTTAATGCCCATATACTTTAACAGTTTATTATCTCTTGGTGTAAAAATTTTAAGGGAAGTCAAATGATAACCCTAAGCTTACCTGTATCTGAATAGGCTAGGTTATGCTGATTCAGACAACCACAAAATCTGTTTCCTTAAATACCAAGGCTTATTTGTCTCTAAAATGTCATGTCTACTGTGGACAGTGGGTATTTGGCTCTAAGCTATCCTTACTCAAGAACTCAGGATGACCAAGATTTCACTTCATGAAGTTGTTTCAGCAAGGGGAAGTGAATGATAAAGGATTTTGCACTGACTTTTGAAATCTTCCACCAAGAAGTGACATATATTCTTTCCACTAACATTTCATTAACCTAAGGAAATAAAATTGCTATACCTAAGTTACCTGAGATACACGGGAAAGTGCAACTATCCCGTGTATCTCAAAGTAGAAGGAACTGACTATTGGTATGTGTATTTGGTAACCATATTTGGTAAAAGAGATATGTAGATCAGAGACAGTTTTACTGTAAGTTTTGAACGTTTACCACCCTCAAGGTTGGAAGCCTGCTGTCCCTCTAGTCACACAAAGGATGTAATTGCCAGATGCTTACACCCTCATAAAGTTCTATTGGCAGAGCATACTCCCCCTAGTATAGAACTACAATTCTGACCAACCCTCCATTTCTTAGGTATATTCTTTCTTTAGTCCCATTTATACAGCAATTAGATGGCATTCAAATCTTTCTGATCTGGGATCCTTTCTATCTCTTTCAGATGATTCACATACCTAGATCTATTAAACTTTAATTTTAATAAGCTAACTCTGAAAATATTATTTTCTTCATTTTGAAGTTCAGAGGTACCTAACTATTCTTTGTCCCCTTCAGATAACCTCATAATGATACATCTGTTCCAGTTAATAATGTTCGGGGCATCAGCTCCTCTTCTTACTTAATGTATGCTTTCTCATGCTTTTACTTGTGTCATAATGACTGTGCAAAAAGTAATTTCAGCCTCCTCCATTGTCCAGAGTGAGTTGTATTCTGCTTATGAAGACTAACTATAAATGAGGTTTCATTGTAATTTAACCATCACATGCTGATCCCCCTCTTTAATTATCCTTTAATAAATAAAAATTTGTAGATTAGTTAAAAAAAATCCTATTTTTGTTCCCAGATCTTATGATTCCAAATAATTTGGTGACTTTTGTATTGAACAGTTTGTTTGTGTGAGTTCTAACCTTTAAAAAGTTTTTCATTTGACAACTATAGTCAATTTTTTCTTTTCTACTAAACTATTTTAGCAAATAGTTTCCCCTATTCATAAAAGGAATTTATCATTTATTTTTTGTTACCCATTGTTCATTCATTCTGCTCATCCTGATTTATTCATACATTCAGCATTCCTACTATGTTGAAAGTGGTAAACTTTGGGAAGCAGATGAAAAATAAGATAATATGTCTCCCCTCAAAGGGCTTCATTTTTAGGAAAAAATAGAAGTAGATAGGCCAAAATAACTAGAAGCACTGAATAAAATCAAGAATGGGGAAGAATACTTTGTGTATGCTTAAGTTCGGAACTCATTCAACTCCGAGTTTTACAATACTTAAGAATTCTATTAAATTCTCCAAAGTTTACAGAGTACATTCTCATGGATGATCTCATGTAATCCTCTCAAAGTTCTGTGAGAGGTTATGTTACCCCTCATTTTACAGATGAGGGAATACAAGCTTACTGAAGTTAAGCAGTTTGCTTAAGATTATTATTAACTGACATAACTCACATTTTCTAAAATGTCTTAATATCATAGGCTTACTTTAAGTCCTGCCATTACAGCATATTTGATCTTGGATACCTAACTGGTCCTTGTGCCTGGATCCCTTGACACTGCAAGTCATAGAAATACCAAGATGTTCTGATTTGGTGAAACTTCACTTCCATGAGGCTACATTATAGGAAATAAGGAACCCACACTTGTTTGGCAAGCAGCTGGGTTTTTTGTTTGTTTGTTTGTTTTGCTGCAATACTCTTTTCAGAAGAATAAACTTGTGTTACCTATATTTCATTGCTCAGCTCGTGGGGAAAATATTGAAAAATGCTGGAAATTGCTTTATTTTATACATAAAGGTAAAAAAATAGGTGATTCCATGTAATATAATAGAAAAATTTGCTTAAGTTAAAGAGACTGAGGTAAAGATATCAGAGAAAGAGGCTACTGGATATTTACGTAAAACTTGAAGGACACCTAGATGAGTTTGTGAAAGTCTCTATCTGATCCTGAGTTGTGTAGGAACACTTCAATACACTCATGTTGAGGATTCATATTACTGCACATGGGGTTAAGCAAAGAAGTTACAACAAGACATACTACTGACTCTCAAAGATTGTGCAGTTTCATGGGGGTAACAGAAACACAAGCAATTTTGAAAGAACAGAGGAAATTCTATGCTTGAACTATTAGTTGTTTTGAGAGCAGAAGGCACAGAATTAGAGATAGAGCTGGTGTTGGAAAGGTAGACTGAGACTTAGAGATAGGCTGAAGAACAATAAGGAAGGGCTTGTTAGTGGAAGCTACTTCTGAACTAACACAGACTGATCAGGAGTTAGCTATCAGAGACATAGGGCAAGACATGGGTAAAAATTATGTTGAATATCATAAAGTGTGTAATTCTATGCATGACACTGCCTACATTCCTTAACATGAATGATCTCATGTAATTCTCTTCAGTGCCCTGTGAGATAGGTACTATTATTTTCTCATATTACAGATGACAGGGCAACGCGAGAGAAGCTGGTACAATTTACTGCAAGTGGCCAAAGAGCTCCAGTCAAGAAGACTCTGGGAAAAAAGAAGACCCTACAGAATAGATAGAATGATGCAAAGTTAGAAAATAAGTGAGGATAAGGCACAAAAAACATTACATAGTGTTTGAAAATAAGCTAGGATAGGGACAGAAATAGAAAAAAAAGGCAGCTAAAAATTGCAAGAATAATAAAAATCCATATGATAGGCAAAATAGTAATGACAGGTACTATTTATTGAGTGCTAGTAATACCCCAGTTCTTGGTCTATGTGTTTTCTTGTATTATGTCATCTAATTCTCAAAATAGTTTTATGAGGGAGTTATCATTATCGCTATTTATATGAAGATACCGATTAACCAAAGAGATTAAGAAAATAGTTCAATGTCACAATAAGAAGCAGAGCTGGATTTTCAACTCAGATATGTTGACTCCAGAACCCAGGCACTTAATCATTATTCCATTCAACCCCTTGGATACCAGAAATGGGATTAGCAGTGTATAGCATTCTTTTGTAAAACTTATATTTTAGTTATATCTTTCTTAGACTAGATCTCATTTTCTGTGAAGGAATTATAGCTAGGCTCTGCTCTTCTTATCTGAGTTAGGAAACATATTTTTCTCTAAATCAAGATAGCTAATCTCATGCACTTCCTGTTTCACTGATGTAACTCTCAGGGAGTAAACAGCCTTATCCCCCAAACCTGGGAGATTACTACTGCTCCATACGTATTGACAGTTTTCACTAACTGCAGAGCAGAAGTCACCGTTTTGCTTTCATAGATAAGACAAAACAGTGCAGTGATAGTTAAAGAGTTGTGGGTAAGAGAAGCAACTTAAAGATTTCAGGGTTTTTATTATTTTTTAGATTAAAATCATAGATTTCCATATTGCTACAAAGTTGCTGAGGAGTGCAATGAAGGCCCATTTAAAATCACTTTCATTCTGTGCAGTGTGCCCATGAAATAATGTATGATGAGGAGAGTATAAGCTAAATATTTCTTAAGAGTCTGAGTTCTTCATGAAATATACATATTTAAGAAACAAGGGAAATAAAGTTTCAAGATCCTAGTAGAGAAATGAGAAAAGGAGAATGCATTTTAACAGCAAGCTAATGTTTGCTAT
Source organism: Carlito syrichta (assembly GCF_000164805.1). Classification (NCBI taxonomy): domain Eukaryota; kingdom Metazoa; phylum Chordata; class Mammalia; order Primates; family Tarsiidae; genus Carlito; species Carlito syrichta. The sequence continues at coordinate 291,266 of NW_007246632.1, read as the reverse complement.
TTTTGTCCCTTAAGTGCCGGTAGTCTTGCTTCTCCTTAAGATAAATAATTATATCTGTCTATGGCAATTACGGCACAGAAATTTCATGTTTATATTTTTAGCCAGTTTATTGGTCATAATGTAGATGCCTTTAAACTGTGTCTTCCCATGTGTTATATTGAAGTTTCACAGTAATTTGTAAATTTTACATTTGTTTTGGCTTGAATTTTTTTAAAAATGCCTCTCTTTGGTTAACATATGTTGCTACATGTTCCTTTTGTGTATGTTCCACTTTTTAACCTTTATGTATAGCAATCTATTTAAGCCTAGTTTGAATTTGTAAGGTATTATATTTCAAAAAAAATTTAAGGCCAATTATCCACTTGTTAAACCAAGACTTTCTTACAGAAAGGAACTATATTATTTTACGGCTTTATTTGCAGGTCTTTGTAGACCTTCAAAATATATAATATATTTAATAAATATCTACAATATATTATATTAATATTTATTAAATATATTATATTATAAATATAAATATATTAAAGGGGTACAGAAATTAACTGATTAAGAGTAAATATGATTTTATTGAATTAAATTATAACTACCTAAGAGTGAGATGAAATGAAGGGAAGAAAAAGTCCAGTTCTTAGAAAAGATAGATCAGAGAGATCCTTCATGTCACCATCTGATAACTTTTTTGTTCTCTCTTGACTAAAATCTAAGAAGAATACTTGTAACCAATTAAGGTCATTTATCTAATTTTGCTAGTGGTGAAACAACTTACTGCACAAATGAAAGAATTATTTCCAAGAATAATTTCAGGTTTTGTGGTGTTCCTAAAATATTGATGAAGGGCAAAGAGTACTGGGTGTTTGAGTGATGTTTGGGACTCAGAAATATGTGTCATTATTAAAGAAGATACTTTTTCCTCTTTTATAAGCCAACAGTACACTTGAGATTTTCCAGCAAGATTGTTCTTTTATGTACCATGATTCTTATTTCTTAGAATTGTAAAATTAAACAAGTGCTATTGTACTAGATTACAAAGACTGTAACACCTAAGCCTATTAACTCTCTTCATTTACATGTGTCAAAGCACCTAAGCTAGTTATTCAGATTTTATTATTATGCAAAGATGCCTTTTACAACTCATCTTTTATAAGACAATGAGCCACACTTTGGAGTTAAGCAAATCTGGGTTCAAATTTAGCCTGACTTTTTACTAGCTGACATCCTTAGTTTCTTTGGAGACTTTGCATTGAAAAAATAGTATGTAATTATATTATTGTGTTTTTAAAGGCTATTGTTTGCAATTCTGGCACTATCACTGGTTCTATATAATTCTGAATAGGTCATTTAACTACCCTAAATTGTTTCCTTCTATTATTAAAATTAGATTATCATATTCTAATTCAGAAGTTCTGCTCTTAGGGATTTATCTTAAGGTAAACTATGCAGAGATTTTATATGTTCATATATGGCATTGTTTACACTATAAAAAAATTTGGCAATTTGCATGCCCGTCAATAGGGATTTTGTTTAATTATAGCATGGACATGCATACAAATTATATGGTGCCAATAAAAATAATAGATATATTTTAATTAATATAGATTGTCATATGAAGTAAATGTAGGTTATGAGGAAAAATGTATAGCATGATTTTATTTTTTAAACTAAATATATCTGAGCAATATATATAGCAAAATAATTGGTTATTGTGTACTTTGTTCCAAACATGATTGTAAGAGCTTTACATGAATCATCTCACTTCATTTATATAAAGCTTTAACAGGCATTGCTGTTAATATGACTTTTATACAAAAAAAATTGAGCCACTGGAATGTTAAAAATTTTCCCAAAGAAACACAGTTAATGGTTCCAGTATTTGAACCTGTATTCTTTACCACTGTGATATGCTGCCTCCTAAAAAGTCTATAATATTGAGCAAACCAATGTTGATAGCTGTTAATTTCTTAACGTCTTTCATTGAATACAAGGCGGTTTAGAAATGGAAGAGATTGAGCTCTGGTCCTGTCTTTGTCAATTACTAGCAGTGTGACTGAAGTTTCTTGACCTCTCTGTGCTTTGGTTTCTTCATGTGTAAGACAGGGTTAATAATAGTTCATATAGATTATATGAAGATAAAACAAGTGAATACATGTGATACATTTCAAGTGGTGTTAAAAACATAAAAAATTTTTTTTAAATGTTAACAGCTGCTAATACTGTCATCTGGCTTAAGGTAAGTAGAATCAGAATGTGGAACTTGGTTCCAATACATATTATTTCACCTATACTCTGATTCTTTTAGCCCTGTATCTCTGTTAAGCACTGCAATGTTCATATTCTCCAAATATTATAAATGAGTTAATTCATCTTTAAATTCTCTCCACTGAAGTGTTATAAAATATTGTTTGAATAGGCTCTCATGTGGAATAAAACAAACAAAACAAAATAGCCTTATGTATTTGCACTCTAATCCCCAGAGATTTTATAGTAATTTACTGTGAGTTATTTGCAGGACTTTCTTATTTTTAGATTATTGTTCTCAAAAGTTTTGGAGAGGGAGGTGTCATCATTTAGAAGGAAGGGGAAAAAGATACTGGTCATTAAAAGTTATGTTCCTTCTCAGACTGTAATTATAAGCCGATGTTATTTTTATTTGGGGCTTCTTTTAATAATTAACAAATATTTATTGAGTATCCACTATATTCCAGGCATGATTCTAAGTTCTGTCTGCTAGTGTCTCCTGCTGTCTGAGTAAAGATGACTGTACTTGGTATCTATTCCGCATAGCAAATTTCCCTAAATCTTAGTGGCTTAAAACAATGATCATTTATCATCTGTCATGGTTTCCATGACCAGGCATTCAAATAAGACACAGCAGGATGACATGCCTTTGTTTCATATGTTAGAGACCTCAGTGGAAAGACAGAAAAAAGACTTGACCATTTGATGGCACATTCACACAAAGGTTTGCAGTTGGTGTTGGCTATCTGCTGATTGCTTTATTGTGGCTGTAATCTGAAACAACTAGACATAGCTTCTCTGTGTGACCTGAACTTCTCATGACATAGAGAGCATCCTGAGACAGAGCCAAGCAGAAATTTTATCCTTCTTTATGACCTAACCTCAGAAATCATGTAGCATCATTTTGCTTTTAACAAAGTAATGTGTATAAGCTGTAAAATTCTGTACACGTGCTACTTGTTATTGGTGTTCAGGATGGTTGATAGATAATTCTCAAATCTTTAACTTATCCATGTTTGGATTTTCTTGTTCAAAAAATGGGGACAGTGATAATTTAAGTAAAGCATGGAGTTGAAATAATGTTTAAAAAAGAAAAACTATGAAATATTTGTTTTAAAAATGTGTTGGTGTAGCAGTACCATGCTGTCTTGGTTATTGTAGCCTTATAGTAAAATTTGAAATCTGGAAGTGTGACGCATCCAGCTTTGTTCTTTTTGCTGAGGATTGCTTTAGTTATTTGGACTCTTTTTTGCTCCCAAATGAATTTCTGTATTATTTTGAGTTAATTTTAGTATATGGTAATAGGTATGGGTCCAGTTTTATTCTTCTGCATGTGCTTAGCCAGTTTTTCCAGCACCATTTGCTATATACAGTTTCTTTTCCCCAATGTTTGTTTTTGTTGGCTTTGTTGTAGATGTGTTGGTTAAAGATCTGTAGTTTTATTTTCAAATTCTCTGTCCTATTCTATTTGTATGGATCAAGGACTTAAATGTGAAACCTCAAACTATAAGAATCTTAGAAGAAAACTTAGGAAACATACTTCAGGACATCAGAGTAGGCAATAAATTCACGACAAGTCCTCAAAAGCAAATGAAGCAAAATCTAAAATTGACAGATGGAACCTTATCAAGCTAAAATATTTTTGCATAGCAAAAGAAACTATCAAAAGAGTAAAGAGACAACCCACAGAATGGAAAAAAAATATTTCCAAGTTATGCAACTGGCGAAAGCCTAACATTCAGAATCTACAAGGAACTCAAATGAATTGACAGGAATGAAAAATAATAACCCGATTGAAAGTGGGCAAAGGGAATACCTGATCTCAAACTAGGTGAAGTAGGTACCAAAGTGAGGCCCAAACTTTACCTGTATGTACGATGACTATTTGTATACCTAACCCTGAGTTGTATACCACACCTTTAAATTAAAAAATTTTTAGAAAAGAAATAAAAGTAGATAGAGGACATGAACAGACACTTTTCAAATGAAGACATTCAAGCAGCCAGCAAACATATGAACAAATGCTCAGCTTCACTAAGCATCAGAGAAATGCAAATCAAAATTACAATATTATACCATCTCACACTGGTCAAGATAGCTATCACTGAAAAGTCAAAAAACAACAACTGTTGGTGAGGCTGTGGAGAAAAGGGAACACTTCTACGCTGTTAGTAGGAATAAGCTAGTTCAACCTTTCTGGAAAGCAATATGATGTGGTCTTGTCTCAAAGAACTAAAAATTGAGCTGCCATGTGATTCAGAAATCCCACTTCTGGAAATATACCCAGAGCAACACAAATCACTATACTAACAAGATATCTGCACATGTATATTCACTGCAACACTTTTCACAATAGCACTAACATGAAACCAGCCTAGATGCCCATCAAAAGTGTACTGAATAAAGGAAATGTGGTACATATACACAATGGAATAGTGTACAATTTTGAAGAAGAACAAAATTATGTCCTTTGCAACACCATGGATGCAGCTGGAGACCGTCATTATAGGTGAACTATCACAGAAACAAAAAGCTGAATACCACATGCTCTCACATACAAGCATGCCCTAAACATTACGTACATGAGCTTAAAGGCAGGAACAACTGATGCTGGGCAGTGTTAGTGGAGAGAGTGGAGAAGGAGGATAAGAGACACACAACCACCCACTGGATCCACTGCCAGGGGGAAAGAGGGCTTGCTAGAAGCCCAAACCTCACCTGGCAGTTTACCTATGTAGCAAATCCTTACACATACCTCACAACTCTAAGTTAACGAACAAACAAAAGACAGAAAATGCAATGTATTTTATAAGTATTTGTTTTCTATTATAAAAACTGTTTCTGGAACTTTTACTCTAAAGAAATAATCTCCATACGTACAGTATGAAGCTCAGCACACACACCATCTGAGATCTTAGAGTCAAATAGATATGAGTTGAACTGCTGCTCTTTTATTAGCAGTGTGAGTTTGAACAAGATTTCTAACTTCTCTCAATTGCAGAAGCTCATCTATAGAATTTTTTAAAAATCATTTTTAGAGATTAGGTAAGAACAACTACTCAGTAATTTTAGTTGTTATTTGAGGTGAAAGGCATATAAAGAGTGACATGACTGATATAATCTACAGTTGTGATGCTAGATATAATGGCCTGGGTGACCTGGGGAGTATCAGCGTAGGGATATATGCAGTCTGACTTATACAGAATAACTGATAGCTCACAAGGTACCTTTTCGCAAAATGAAAAAAATGCAGAATCCTTCCCTGAGAGGTCGCAACACCACACAAGGACACACAACTTGGGCATAAGAATGTGAGCTGCATTTCGGTTCTCACTTTATCCCCACATGGGTTCCTTTGTGCACATAATAGCTTGCACATACACTATGGCCCAGTGCTTTCATATTTTGTGAGCATTTTACATTAATTGTTTGTGGTCAAAGTCCTTATAACAAGAGTTAACTGCAGTGATGTGTTGTTGTCTCTCTCTCTCTCTCTCTCTCTCTCTCTCGTAAAAAAAGCACTGATTTGTGGTATTTTATATCCATGGTGTAAATCCTCCCACCATGACTTACTTTAAGCTACCAACACTTTAACAACTGTCTTGCAAAACAATTGTCTCTCATTTGCCTGAAACTTCAAAACACCCACTGGCAAAGAGTGAAATTTAAACAGTGTCCGAAAACAGCCCTGAGACCTCATAACTTCCCTTAGGCACAAATCATTCTAAGGGAAGTCCCCATGATAAAGCAGAAAGTCTTCCAGAGGTATGGACAGCTTTGTAGTAGGTATTTTTTTTTTTTTTTCTCCCTAAATAATTTTTATTTGGTCGGTAGAAAAATATCAATATTTCTCTCTGAATGCTTACCTTATGGAAGACAAATAGAAATATTTTAGAACATCACATTTTAGAGAAAAAAAACACCACCATGTGCTATAATCATTTTGTAAAATGAGATTTTTAAAATATATACTGCAACAAGATGGTATGAAAGAAGGGGAAACAGGAGATGATGTCACATGTCTTATCTTGGAGTGAATCCAGGCTGTGCCAGCCAAGAACAAAATAACCTATTGGTTACAAGTTGTTGGAGCTCAATATGTGCTATCAGCTCATGCTTCTATTTTTTGGTCATATTTAGCAGATTTTATGGTAACAGCAAATGTCATTTTAAAATCCTATCAAAAATGAAGGGTGAATTGTAACAAAGGATCTGGTCATTGGATAGTTTTAATCTTCATATCTGTTTTTAGTTTTGGTCGTCCATATCCTGACACAAAGACAGCAGAAAGACTTAAACATGTCTTTCAATGGGGGGATGTTTTTTGGTTAGTAAGCTAGTGTGATCTCTCTTTGATTCAATTGCATTCACTTGAATTTGACAAATATAAATAGGACATGTCCTACCTCTCAAGAAGATTATGATTTACAAGTTGGACTTAGTCAATCTAATATGATATAAGTAAGAGTAGCAAATCAATAGTACTACTACTGGTACAGAAGCTAGTGAAAACCCATATCTGTATTCAGAATCTGCTATCTACTGACTATGTGAATTTAGATAAAATTACTTGATTCCCCTGAGTCTGTTGCCTTATTTATAGAATGATAAAGGAAACTATATCAAGTTCTCACTACCCTGTCTGACACAGAGTATGAGTTAAATAAATGGTATAATTATTTATAGTATCATCATCAAATCATTATAGTGATGTTTAAACTAGGTAACATCCCTTTAACAGCTCTCAGTCAACAATTATCTAATAAAAATTTACTTTTTTTGGACATGTCTGTAAACTGGGTCATATATTGACTACAGCAATGAAGGAACACATCCCATGCATGTTTGTTCCTTTCTCCCCCACACTGGCACTCCTTGTAATAGTATTTTGGTAAATGTTCAGGGTCTGCTTATGAGTGAGAACATATGATTTAGTACTCCCCAAATATCTTGTCAAAAATTAGAAGTGGTATTGTGAGAAAGGGGATGTTGAGAGAAGTACTAAATAATGGAAGAGAAGGAAGAGTCATGCCTAAGTGGAAGCTGTACATAACTGCATGCCCATTGCTACAGTACACCATAAATATGAAGATGAACTAGTTCTATGACTTCTCTTGGAAACACAGCTCAAAGTCTGTAACTAACCAATAGTGGATAATGTAAATGAGTTCTGCCTAAAGATTAAAACTTTGGAACAACAATTTCTTTCAAGGTATAAATATTGGGGATGCTTGTAGAAACAACCGATTTTAAAAACTATGTAATTCCATGTTTGCAGGTATCAGCAGGTCCCTTCTTTTACTCTTTTACCCTTTTACCCATTTCTACACAATGTAAAGAAGTCAGGGAAACCATTTACTTTTCAGAGAGTTTTGTAGTCTTTTCAAAAGCATGTCTGGTTGGCTATGCTAGCTAGATTTTGTTCAATTATACCTGCAAAAAAGTAGCTTGAGAATACTTCCCACAGAGCTAATCCTTACTTTTCTCTGCTCATTTGACATTACCTAGTGAGAGTGATATGTCACTCCTCAATGTCATGCCTATATATTGTACTGTGTCAGTGATGTCAAGATGCTTGTTCATAACATATACCTAGTCTCTGTTAGGGTAATCTGCCTTCCTCAGGGACAATGTTTTATAAAAGAAGAGACAACTGTATACTTCCCTCCATGAAGTTTCATGGTTGATCCACAGAACCATCTCTTTATATCAGGAGAGAGAAATGCTGTCCGATTCACTTAGGCAATTTGTGCATGAGTCAGGCTTTCTGGCTTGAAAATAAGGGTGTGTGCTAATAGATAAGAATTCCCCAGAGCTACATCCTTAGGGAACAAACCGTTCATTGAAGGGAACCAGTCTACTATTGTAGAACAAGCACTGAACTGGGAGTTGGAAGACAAAACTTGAAGCTTTATTCTACCAAAAACTAGGTGAATGAACTTTAGACAAGTAGTGTGATAACTCTACATATCTGTCTCTCCATTTGCGAAGCAGGGAGATTAAAATAGATAAACTCTAAGGTCCTTCTAGCTTTGGCCTTATTGACACTCCAGGTTTGGGACATTTACTGACTTTTTAAAGGTATTTTACATGTGGTGAAGTTAAGTCTTGAGTTGTAGGAATGAGGTTTAGTGATACTTGATTGTATAATGATTAAGTATTTTTATTTGACAAAATCCAGTGATGATCTCCCAAGTTAGCAGGGATTTAAGGATAAATATTTATCAGAAAATATATTTTTATTTTTTTAGTTGCTAGTGCAGTCATAATCCCACAAACTGACCTTAATTTAGTACTCCCCAAATATCTTGACAACACCTATTTTTCTGAGTGTTATTGATCTGAGTATCTGATACCTTATCCTAACCTACCCAGAAGCACAAAAACGAAAGTTTCTAAGTATGTCTTATCTTTGTCCTGACAAAGATGTATATTAATGAACTCTAAATTGTTTATTTGATTGTTTCTTCTTAGACGCTTCAATTTTTCACTCATTACTAACAGAATAAGGTAAAAAATCGTCACCATACCACAGCAACTCCTGTTCAATCTGCCTTTTACCAAGTTGCTCATCTACCTTTTTTTATCACTCTCTTCCTGCATTCTAATCATCTTGGACTTCTTTAACCATTCAATCTGCAGGTATTTATTTGTGCAGGTATTTATCACTTCATGTATTTATTTCTTACCATTTATACAAATGTATGTTATCTAGAAGCATTGCATATTTCCTTTTGTTAGAATGATGTTCTTTGTTTATTTTTAAAAATTTTTTAATTTTAAAGATGTGGGGTACAATTCAGATTTAGGTATACAAGCGGTCATTGTATAGGTAAAGTATGGGACTCCCTTTGGTCCTCACTTCACTTGGTTTGAGATAAGGTACCCTTCTTGTTGTTATATGACCCCCTCCTTCCCTTGGCAGTGTTCCGCTACTGTCAATCCCTTTTTTATAGTATTTTGGTAAATGTTCAGGGTCTGCTTATGAGTGAGAACATATGCTACTCAGTTCTTTGTTTCTGTGAAAGAGAATGATGTTCTTTGATTTATTTGCTCTCCAACTTTTACTCAGTCTCAAATATCAATTTATTGAAGTCTTTCCTGACTCTAAAATTCCTCCCCAAGCACTTATCTTAGTGAATGGCAATTATCAGCTGACATGTCTTTCTTCCTCATTAGACTGTGAACTCCTACGCAGCAGGAACAAGGACTTAGTTTATGGGAGGAGGGGATTCTTTAGCATCTAACATGATTTACATAGAAAAAATTCTTACAAACATTTTGGTGAATTAAATAAGCAAATGAAGTATACTTAAATGAATATCCACTTTACCCTCCTTATTTGAAACTTACCTTGTTTTATTTTCACAAGTCACATCACCTCACTGTCTAGTATTTCCATTTTCCTCTTATCTTTATATATTTAGATTTAACTATGTTTACCACCACTTGTGCTTTACACAACTACACGCTACATAACATTTTAGTCAATAGCAGTGGACACTATATATGACAGTGGGTCTATAAGATCATGGTATCATATTTTCTGTGTTTAGATATGTTTAGATACACAAATACTTACCGTTGCATTATAATTCCCTAAAATATTCAGAACTGTAACATACTGTTTTGTGACCTAGGGGCAATAGGCTATACTATATGGCCTAGATGTGTAGTAGTCTATACCATCTAGGTAAATGCACTTTATGATGTTCACACAACAGCGAAATTGCCTAATGACACATTTCCTCAGAATGTACCCCATCATTATATGGTACATGACTATATTTCATTTTATTTATTTTTACTGTTTATATTTTTTCACATACTTTTTCTTTTCAAAGAATTCTGCCTGTGTGACTGTTTAAGAAAGCTGCAAATATTTAGTATGAATGCTATTTGTTATGTGTTCACACCTACTTATATTCATATTATCTATTTTGTCTATAATTAGATAGGAAGAGAAGTTAAAAATCATTTTGTTACAGCAAACTAGCAGAAGTACTGTATAAATATTTAACGATGGTAATGTTGATTCACTACAATATATATAATGAGAATAAAGCAATTGCTACCATCATGCAAAGCAAATCTCCACTGAAAAGATTTGTTGCTGCTGAAATATCTCCCATACTGTGTCTTACTTTTTGCTGAGGCTTTAAAGATTTAAATGATTTTCTGAATTTTTACCTTAATTCAATGACCACGCAAATAAGTCACTGGGCTTTGCTGTACCATCAGCCTAATGTTTTAAGGATAGGAATGAATTGTTCCTGATCTTAGATTCAGTCCCTAAGTCTAATGGAATTTTCTGTGGCATTCCACACAATGATTCATGGCCAGTCTTTTCTACTCCTTCAGTGGATTCTTTCTCAAATTTCCTCCTCCCCCTGGAAATCTTTGCCAAATTAATTTTCCTCAATCTGTTCTTCATTGTTTCACTTCACCAAAATAAAAATTTTCAATGTTAGCTTCATTGAAGGGAGACCAATATATAAAAAGTTATACCATGGAATGATAAGAATTATTAGACACAGTAGCATTTAATTAATATATAATGAGTCCTTACTGGTTGCTATATAATATGCTAAGTACTGGAGTAGTCTGGTTTTGTCCTTGCCTGTGTGTTTGGGAAGATTCACAAAGGAAATATCATTTCAGCTGGTGTTTAAAGGTGAATCAGGAATTCACTTCCTGATTCAAATTTCCTAATAATTCCTTACATTAATCAATGAGTCTCTCTGCTTTAGAGCAAAATAGAATAATTCTGGAAGGTTAGATGGCAAAGATTAAAATTTTCAAAGCAAAATGGAATTACAAAGGAGAAGCTGCAACTGGATTTAATATATGAAAAAAAATTCTATATATTTTACAAATATTTTAGCACCTACTTGGTAAATTTGATATTTTTAAACAAAAGTAAATTTAAGAAACATGATACTTTAAAGAAAGAACTAAACACTAGACTATGTCTTGATTTAATTCCAGGATAAGGACTCAGTTATCAACAAAATGGAAAGTGTTAAAAAGGATTCATCTTAAATACTAGCAACAATGCAGGAGGCAATGGGAGTAAGGGAGTTAAAGGCAAAGAAATAAGAACAGAGTAATTGGAGTATTCAATTGGTGTGTTAAATCAGTGTAGCATGAGTATGAATGTGGAAGGATTGGTGTGTAGAAGGTACATGCGTAGGGAGGATTATTGTTGTTCTTCACTTGGCTGAGTTTAAATGAAAGTGCTAGAACAGAGAGGGAAAATAAGCATTCCTCTCTTCCTTTGGGAAATTCAGAACTAGCCAACAAGATCCAATTAACACACATGGAAGTCAAGGGACCATTTTATGGTAATCCAACCTACTTAATCACATGTGCACTAAACCCAAAGTTGTCTACTCAAACCAATAAGGCATCCCCAATTTCCTCCATATGTTAATTGGTTTCTGTGTTATAAATTGTATGACAGAAAAGGAGAGTAAAATAACATTTATTAAGAATCTACAGGCAACCCTCTCAGGTCCCCTCCCACTGTGGGAGCTTTTCTGTCCTCTCAGTAAATCCTGCTTTCAAAAAAAAAATCTGCTCACCACTAGGGATTGTGCGCTTTATTTTTAAAGATATATATTTAATCCTATATCAAAACTCCAAAGTAGGTATTGTTCTTAATTTGTATTTTTCCAGCATTGTATCAAGCTAAATCAGTGGAATGTTGAAAAAGCAACATAATAAATGTCCATATTTCCTGGATTCAATAATTAAGAGTGTGCCAATAGGTGTTATCTATTTATTTACCCTTTGAATTATCAATCTGATAATATATCTTTACCTATCTAAGTTCATAGCTAGATTTGTTTTCACAGACCACTTGAAAGTTAAGCTGAAGACATAGTGATTTTAATATCTATCTCTTATAACACCATAACAGCATTACCACACAAAAGACAGTTAGCAATTGCTTTCTAATATTATTTAATATTCACTCAATGTTTAATTTTCCTACTAGTCTCCCAAATCATTTATAGCATTTTTTTCTAAATCAAGGTTCAATTATGAATTCATTTGTTACATTTTGTCCTTTTTCTTTAGTGTGTTGTAATCTAAAAGTCTCTCCAACTTTTTCCCATGACGCTAACCTTTCCCCCAAACTTTTACTTTGAATAATGAAAAATCTATAAAAAAGTTAAAAGAATAGTAAACAAACCCCTTTATACCCTTTGCCTTATCCACCAATTATTAGAATTTTTCCATGTTTGCTCTCTCTAGCATGCTCATGCTAATTCTATCATTTCATCTACATGAACTTTTTCCTATGAAGTTTTTTTATCTTAAAATATAACTTCTATGACATAATGCTTTTCTCTTAATTGCAGAATTTTAGCATGAGAAGTTAGTGTAAATATCAACTCCAATAATATCAAATGATTTTCAATTTTAAAAAATTATTATTATTTTTGTTGCCCAAATTTTTACCATACTTGACAAAGGGAAACTCCTTCAAACTAGCTTTCATGTTCTGAAACATCTGCAGTCCAAGATAAAGAATTAGCCATTTCACCAAGAAGCCCTGCCTCCTTTTAGAAGAAAATATATAGAAACCAAAATCTTTGTGTTAGTTATGCTCATTGCTACTGGGATGTCATGGTTTCATAGGTTTTTTTAGTGAGCAGAGATAGTAAATATGTATATTTTTTAAATGTCATGAGTAAATATTGAATTTTCCAATTTAAATCTGACATTACACAATGTAGTCTTAAAATTTCTTGCTTTTGTATTTAACTCCTTTCTCTTACAATAAAATTTTTGTTTTCTAAAAAGTATTTTTACTTATTTGTTTTATCCCATATTATATACCATGTAGCTTCAAAATTACAATGCAAGTTGGGCACGATGGCTCATGCCTATAATCCCAGCACTTTGGGAGGCAGAGGCAAGAGGATTACCTGAGTTCAGGTGTTTAAGATCAGTCTGAGAAACATTGCAAGACGTCGTCTCCACAGTAAATCAAAAAATCAGCTGGGCGTGGTGGTGCGTGCCTGTGATTCCAGCTATTTGAAAGGCTGAGGTGGAAGGATCACCTGAGCCCAGGCGGTTGAGGCTGAGTGGCCATGAGCAGCATGCCACTGCACTCCAACCTGGGTGACAAAGTGAGACTCCAACTCAAAAAAAAAAAAATTACAATGCAGGTAATAATATAAATAAACAATAAAACTACTGAGTAAAACAGGGATTTTTTGCAGTTAACTTTTTCTTAGACTATATACCAATAAAATTAACATTCAAAAGTCTTTAGTAATAATTTATCTCACTGCAGTTAAATTAGCAAATTGATACACAATTATGTTTGTTTACTTTGCATACTTAGTGTTTATTATTTTGTTTATTTTAAATTTTGATTTAAATATTTACATGATTTAATAGTAAAAACTCTATTGAAATGTATAGCAGAGAGTTATTGCTCCATTTTTTCCTGTCTTCCCCAATCTCCTTTAGGTACAGTCCAATATAACCTATCACACTAATAAGACACTTTTGAGAAAGTAAGGAGTTGCTTAAAATAATTATAATTTATAATATTTGAAATACTTGTATATTGGCTAAAAATTGATATTATGTCATGAGGTTAGTGAAATCGTTTCACACAAAATCTATTTTTAAAAGTCTATGTATTTAAAAATATATCTATGTATAATAAAACAAGTTTAAAAATAAAAGGGTCAATTCTAGAAAAAATAGATTTTACGGTCAACTGACATAGTTACCCATTTTTATTAACTGCTGTTTGCTATTTGGCATTTATTTCCACAAAAATAATGCAATGTATGTATGTATATATAAAAATAAAAAATATAATATCATCTATATAAAAAACAAATATAAAGTTAACACTTGAACAACATGGGTTGAACTGCCTGGGTGCACTTATACATTTTTTTTCAATAAATGTTATGCTGAGTGTGCCTGCCCCTCTTTCCTCTTTCCTCTCTTTCTACCTCCCCTCCCTTCCACTTCTGCCACCTCTGAGGCAATAAGACAAACCGCTTCTCTTTCTTCTTTTCCTCGGTCTACTCAACGTAAGGATGATATTTTCTCTTTCTTATAATGTTCTCAATATCATTTTTTCTCTAGCTTACTTTATTGAAAACAGTATATAATACATATAACATATAATGCACAATATATGTTGATTGTGTTATTGCTAAGGCTTCCAGTCTACATAGACTATTAGTAGTTAAGCTTTTGGGAAGTCAAAAATTTTACATGAATTTTCCACCACACTGGGGCATCGGCACTCCCATCAACAATATATGCAAATACCTCTGGAGATGTTGAACATCTTTTCATGTTTGAGGACCATTTGTCTTTTTGTGTATGTGTATAGTTTATTCATGTCTTCTGCTCACTGTTCACATTGGCTGTTGATATCTTTCGTCCAGATTTCTAGAGGCTTTTTCTATATACTCCTGTGTTGTTCAAGTGTCAACTGTGTATAATCTCATTTACCTTCCTTTCTTATGCAAAGAGTCTTGCTACTTCACTTATTAAAATATACTAGAAATCATTTCATAAAAGTTTATACAGGAAGGGGGAGGGTGTGGTAGGGTTATACAGATATTAACATTTATAGCAACTTTTTAACATTAAAAAAAAATTCTTTGTAGAGACGGGATCTCACTATGTCACCCAGGCTGATCTCAAACTCCTGGTCTCAAGAGATGATCCTGCTTCAGCCTACCAAAAGTGCTGGAATTACAGGCGTGAGCCACTGTGCCCATCTTCATTCTTTTTTATAATCACATGACATTCCACTGAGTGGATGATCAATGACCTTTTAACAAGTTCTTCATGGGGTTTATACTTGAAATCCTTCAATTTTTTTCCTATTCTATATAACACTGGCACAGATAACATTGTGGATATGCTATTTTGTATTTATGGAGATATGACTATAGAGTAGTTCCTAGAAATGAAATTTCTGAATTATAGAAAACACACATAATTGTGTTAAACATTGTCAAATGCACTCTCATAGGGGTTGTAATACTTTATACTCTCACTAGCAATATATGAGAATGCCTGTGGAGATATTGAACATCTTTTCTTATATTTGAGGGCCATTTATCTTTTTTTGGTATGTATAGTTTATTCGTGTTTTTCACTCACTATTCTCTTGGGCCTTTGGTATTTTTCTTCCAGATTTCTGGAGACTCTTTCTATATTAGAGTGATTATATCTTTGTGTATGCCTGTAAATTGCAAATATATTTTTATAGTTTGTTATTATCTTTTGGAAAATATATACATATGCTTTTTTTTAAAAATTGAGCATGGACTTCTGTGTCATAGTTTCAAAACATTTCTTCTCTCTTATGTTATAAAGGAATAATTATGTTTTCCTCTTTTCTTCTAGTACTTGTATATTTTCCTTTCCTTTCTTTTTAAAAAAAATCCAACCCTCTGATGCAATTGGAGATCATTCTAATGTCTGAGGTGAGGTACTTATCTAATTTTATTTTTTTTGAAATGTCTATTCAGCTGTCTCAATATTATTTATTTAAAAATCCATCTTTATGCCAGGCTCGGTGGCTCAGCATTTAATCCCAGCACTTTGGGAGGCTGAGGTGAGTGAATTGTCTGAGCCCACGGGTTCAAGACCAGCCCGGGCAACCTGGCGAGACCTCATCTCTACAATAAATCAAAAATTAGTCGGATATGGTAGTGTGCATCTATAGTTCCAGCTACTTGGAAGGCTGAGGCGGAAGGCTTGCCAGAGCCCAGCAGGTCAAGGCTGCAGTGGCTGGGAACGTGCCACTGCACTCCAGTCTGGGCGACAGAGTGAGACTCCAACTCAAAAAAAAAAAAAAAAAAAGCAAAATCAACAGCAACAACAACAACAACAAAAATCCATCTTTAGTTCATGCTCTATAGAAAATAGTGTGGAGATTTCTCAGAGAAATAAAAATTGAGCATGGACTTCTGTGTCATAGTTCCAAAACATTTCTTCTCTCTTATGTTATAAAGAAAGAACATTTGCTTTTGTTCAACCTAGCAATCCTACTTCTGGATATCTATCCAAAGGAAAATAAATCATTATATAAACCTACACATGTATGCTCATTGCAACACTAGTCAAGGTAGCAAAGTCATGGAATCAATCTAAATGTATATCAACAGTTGACTGAATAAAGAAAATGTGGTATATATGCACCATGGAATACTACTCAGTAGTAAGAAAAAAAACGAAATCATGTCCTGTGCACAAAGATGGATGGAGCTGGAGAACATCATCCTAAGTGAACTAATTCAGAAATAGAAAACCAAACACTGCATGTTCTCACTTATATGTGGGAACTACATGGACATAAAGATGAAAATAATATACACTGAGAACACTAAAAGTGGGGAGTCAGGGTTGAGACAAAGGTTCAGAAGCCACCTATCAGGCACAATATCCACTATTTGGGGAATAGGGATACTATTCCCTACCAATATGCACTATACTCATATAGTAAACATACATTTGTATCACCTGAATCTAAAGTTTTTAAAAAATTAAAGAAAAAAAGAAAAAAAATCCATGTTTTTTCACTTGAGATGTCACCTTTATCATATACTAAATTTCATATATACTTGGGTCTTTTTCTCAACCTTATTTTTGCATTTAATTTGAGCAATATGCCAATATCAAATTATTTTAATCATGTATAATTATAGCCTCCATTTCAAAAACAAATGAAGAAGCAAAAGCTTGCAGATATAAATGGGTTGCTCAAGGTCATTTTATTAATAAAATTCCAGAGCTAGGATCTGATCAATGGCCACCCGTCCTGGTATGACTTAAATACACTTATAGACAGAATCTTTGTCTAGGTCAAAAAAGTCTACTTTCTATAGATATTTATGTCACAGGGGCACGCTGAATAATTGGTGGTTTTTGGTAGTTTAAACTACAAAATTAAGAACACAGAGCACAAAATGATTATTTTGTTAAAAGCCTTCTAACCCCTTTTTCAATATATGAATTATCCTATATTATAATTCCAAAAGCTCTTAAAGAACCCTTTACTTTACAGAGATGGAATGTCACAAACATACCTATTGTTAGAGTATCTATGACCAGCTTTATTTTATTTATTTATTTTTGAGTCAGACTTTCACTCTGTCACCCAGGCTGGAGTGCAATGGCAGGCTCACGGCCACTGCAGCCTCGACCTGCTGGGCTCAGGCGATCCTTCTGCCTCTACGTTCGTAGCTGGAACTACAGGTGTGCGCTACCATGCCCGGCTAATTTTTTTTTTTTGACTTATTGTAGAGACACTGTCTCACCAAATTGCCCAGGCTAGTCTCGAACGCCTGAGCTCAGGCAATCCTCTCGCCTCGGCCTCCTGAAGTGCTGGAGTTACAGGCTTGAGCCACCGTGCCCAGCCAATG
Source organism: Carlito syrichta (assembly GCF_000164805.1). NCBI lineage: Eukaryota > Metazoa > Chordata > Mammalia > Primates > Tarsiidae > Carlito > Carlito syrichta. The sequence continues at coordinate 273,606 of NW_007246632.1, read as the reverse complement.
CCGTAAAGAAACTTGCGAGTAGGGAGAGTCTCTGCCATCATCTCTTATGGCTCATTTTTTCTTGTCCACATACATAAGGCGAGAATCTCTAGGATGAGTGCATTCTTTTACGAATATGAAGAAAATTCACTAGTAAATAGATCTGAAGTAAATAAATGCCATTTGCCTAATGTTGAGTAATTTAAAACAAAAACAAAAGCCCACTGGCAGAAGCCATCTGGTCCTGGCACCTTTCCCAGTTAAACACTTTAAATTGCTTCTGTGATCTTGGTGGGTTGGCATGCCATGGTTTCCAGGGATTTAGGAGAATTGACCTTTATGAAGTAATCACAGCTCGTTGTACAAAAGAACTCTGAGTTACCAAAGCAGGCAGCGTATCCTGCTGTGGAGCCATGACAATGAGAATAGATCAAATGTGTGATGGTTTCCTATGTGAATTAACTTTACTTTGATATTTTACATATAGGAGTATTTCAACATCCAACAACATTCAACTTGGAATGTTCGGTTAGCTTTGGCAGTGAATTATAAATCTAGCTTGTTCTGTGAGTGAGATCAATTTGTTTATTGTTAGGGTCACTGTTGTGACTTCAGGGTCCCGTCATCTCGAGATTTTACTTACTGGTTGGGAGAAGATATTCCCTTATACTGTGTGTGTGTGTGTGTGTTCTAAACCTATGTTGAATTTTGTTCAGAAAAAGTTTTACTCAGATCCACTATAGGTTAGCTCTCTTATTTTAATTTATATTATTAACAATAATAGTTAACATTTATTGAGCAATTACTATCTTCCAGTTACTATAATGAATATATTTCACCCCTTACCTCATTTAATCTTCACAGCACTATATGATTTAGGTACACTTATAATTTTTGTTCTACAGATAAAAAAAGCTCTACACCAGTGAAAAAACTTGCCTCAGTCAGATAGTGTTAGAACCGTTTTAAGCAGGTTTGTACGATGCCAAAGACTAAGCTCTTAACCATTATAGAGGAAGAGATTGAGATACAGGGATATTGAATCTCTGTGCTCTATAATATGGTAGATTATTACAAAGCCAGGGTTAGTATTTATGTTTACTGTCTCCCAAACCACTACACTGAGAAAATGTGGGTAACAAGGTAGCAGCTTACCTGAGGCTTCAGGTAACCAGCATTGCATCATCTGTTGCCGCCTCTCTACTCCTATAGTATCTGTTTATACCTCAGTTGTAGCAGCTGTCATTTTGCATATGATTCTCTGTTGACATGTTTGTCTACTTAACAATATGCAAAACTTGAATCCAGGATTATATATTATTCATGTATGCACTCATAGCACCCAGCACAGCCCCTGATACATAGTAGCTTCTCAATAAATGTTTGTTGAATAAGTGAATTCAATTCCTAATGAAGATTGACACTGTACCTCCCACTGGGATAACTCATTGCAAGGGTAACCATTTCTAAAGACCTTAGAGAAAACTCTCACTGAAACTTGACATATTTGATTATATTGCTGTATACAAAATTGCGAATTTATTCATCAAAGATGAGTTTCAGTTTATGGCTGAAGTGTAGGGCACAAGGGCATGGATTAACTTCCCTGCTCTCCCTTTCTCTCTACCAAAGAGTAGAGTATAACAGGTCAACCAAGTTCATCGTTGTTGGCCTAGTAAGTTTTTCTTAAAATTGGTGAAGAATATTTTAAAGTAATATTCAATATGGTCAGAAAATTTATTATCAGAGGCACAAATAATATTGGAAACTCAAGGGTATGTTCTAGATTAGGGAATCTCTTCCTTAATTCTGTTCAGAAGAATTATCATTCATCATTCATACATTAATTCCTTCATCCAACATTTATTGTACACTAAACATATGATAGACCCTGAGCATATGGAGATGAATTGGGCATAATTCCTTTCCTCAGTGAACTCATAGTCAAGCTGGGTATCATAATCAGGTAATTAAAGTACAATAAGCCCAGGTAGGGGAACAGTCCCATCTAGAAAGAAATAATAAATCATCATATCGCCTCCTCCACTTCTTCCCTTGCTCCAAGTAGTGCTGACCTCAGGCACTGTCTGCCATTCATTGGCTTCTAGAAACAACAGTATTAGGAGTGCAGCCCTGAGTCCAAAGGACTCAGATATGATCAACCTAAAAGAGACCTTTACTTGAGTTATTATCTCTTTCTTCTTTCTTCTACTCTTCAAATTTCTCTGATATTTTTTGGGGAGGATGGACCATACTCTTGTTCCTGACTTATTTTTATTCAAATCAACTTGGTTCTCAGAGGATGCATCCCGTGAGAATACTGTAATAAACAAGCCTATATGAGGAAGAGACACTATCTGGTAACAGAAAAAAAGAATGATGCACTGGGAAATCAGAGAGCAAAGTCTGAGCTGGCTCTGCTCCTCAGTGTGACCTTGGGTGAGAGCCTGAATCTCTCTCAGACCTAGGTCTTTCATCTCTAAGGCAAAGGTGCTGACTTGGAGATCTCTTTTCTGCTCTAATATTCCATCTTTGGATGTTGCTTTGTAACCAACAGAATTGGGACTTCTCATAATAAATTTGTACCCCCATCTGTGCATCTGACTGTTCTAGAACTAGCTCTTATATTGCTAAAAGACTGGTAAAAGTCAAAATTTTTTCTCACTTGCAATAAGATCAGGTGTGTGATGTTTGCAGGTAGCCTGCTAAACTCTTTGTATGTTCTGTGACCTTTCCTAAAAGATATGGGCCAGTTGTTAAGTTGGTCACTAATAGTTCTGCTGAAGTCTAAAGTTAGACACATTATTGAATTTTTATATTTTCAACCCCTAGTGGGTGATGAGGTAGTCATTTCCTGTTAACCATAAAAGAGAAAGAGGGAGAGCATAATAAGCCATTCCTAATTATCTTTTTTATTTCTGTGGAACAAATTGGCATCCCTCTAAACACTAATACATATTTTGCCCTATGTGTGAAAAAGTGATTAATCATGACTTTATAGCCCAGTGCAAGAAGGATGACTGTATTTGCTTATTAACATAGGGTAATTTCTCAGTTGTTGGGCAAGTAGTATATTGGGAGAGGCTGGTAATATGTTTTTTCTTCCTAGAATTTTAGATTTATATGCATGTTTAAAAGCATAATGGTTACTGTATTTATCAGTTAATTTCAGCTCTTTTATATGTTTATTAGCACCATTTAGTAGTTGTGAAAAAAAGTTTTTATTTAAAGTTAACATTTATAGTCATAAAATAGGATGTCTAAAGAAAGCATAAATGTAGGACCTCTTGCATGAACTTCTAGAAAGCTTGTAAATTATTTAATTCATGGTTAGAGTCCCTCACTGTCTGGGAGTCATTTTGATAAATGAGACCTTTTCCCCTTTGATAGATAAGAATGGCTTGTAAGAAAATGGTGAAATTACTATTTGCAGATTATAGAACTTAGTAGTTATATAGTTAATAAAGACCTGTAGGATCATTTAGTTCAGACTCTTCATTTCACAGATGAGAAAAACTGAGTCATAGAGAAGCTAAGAATCTACTTAACATTGATGACAATTGGTAGCATAATCAGGTCAAGAATTGGATCTCTTTATCATCTTTCCAGTGTCTTTTTCCATCATCTGAACTGACTGTACTTACTTTTTTTTTTTTTAAGTTGGGGTCTCTCATTCTGTCGTCCAGGCTGAAATGGCGGCATGATCATGATCATGGCTTACTGCAGCCGCAACCTCCTGGGCTCAAGTGATCCTTCTGCCTCAGACTTCCAATTAGCATGCCCAGCTTTATTGCTTTCTTTTTTTTTTTTTTTTTTTTTTGGG
>NW_007246632.1:186992-269784 GCF_000164805.1 Carlito syrichta | reverse complement strand
TTTTTTTTTTTTTTTTTTTTTTTTTTTTTTTTGGTGGAGATGGGGTATCACTATGTTGCCCAGGCTGGTCTCAACTTCTGTGCTCAAACAATCCTCCTGTCTCAGACTCTTAAAGTGCTATAATTACAGGTGTGAACCACTGCGCAGGGCCTAAACTGATTTTTCTTGGACTACAAATACTTATTCACTCATTTATTTACCCAGATGTTATGTGGCAAGTGTTGTGTCAAGTGCTAGAGACATGACAATAAATAAATGTTGATTGCTGCCCTCCTGGAATTCACTACTTTATCTATCAGAGTAAACTATAAACCCTTCTCAACTTTGAAAAGAAAAGGTCAGTATAGATTGATTTAATACAGTTGTGCTGAAACTCCATCAGTTAGCTTTTAATCTTAGGCTCTTCACTCTTTAAATTACTTCTAATTTCTTACCCAAATCTTATTCTAACTTTTATCAAGGCTTCAATGAAGTTCTGACAATATTGATCCTATTATTTTTATCAATTTCTTTAAAACTCTTAAATATGTCTTTAACACTGACTACACATGATTGACTGATAGGTTCATTAACTTTTCCTAGTTCTGGGCATTTATTTTAAAATATCTGAAAGCATAATTTAAATTCAAAATTTTAAGAAGGACTTATTTTTTTACATAATAGTCTTGCAGTTAATATAGACATGAGATAAAACATGTAGAAAAGATATAACAGAGGGACAAAAATAATACTCATGGAAATGGACTGACCTGGATTTGAGTTCTTGGTTCTTTATTTGTTACATGTGCAACATTGGCCAACTTATCTCAGGTTCTCAGTCTCCATATCCTCAAGCATAAAATAGTAATAATATCTGCCTTGTAATGCTTTTAGAATGCTAAAATAAGATACTCCATATGTAGTTCATGGTATAGGCATGGAGGAAGGAATGCTCAGCAAGTAATAACTATTACTTCTAACCTTTAGGGATTAAAAGTTCACATTGTTATAAATTTGCTTTTTTCCCCATCTTCTTTCTAATGCAATTTCAGTAAATTAAAAGTTTGTGACCTTGCAGAATTAGAGCTTAAAGAAATTTCCTCCTGTATAGTTCTCTGCCCTTATGTTAATCTGATTTAAATATATTACTCATATATGAAAGCTGCTTCTTGAAAATTTTTTTCAATGAGTCTATTATAGGGTAATATAGTGAAATCATTTCTTAGCTTAGAATGTGAATTTAGACAAGCTGCCTTACTTAATTAGCTTCACATTCTTCATCTATATAATAACAGATTCACAAAGGCAAGAACCTCACCTGTCTTATTCCCCACTGTACCACTAGCACTAGAGAAGTGCCTAGCACAAAATACATAGCCAATAAAACTTCTTAAATGAATGAATTAGGCTATTGTGAGACAAATAAAATTACATATACATACCCGTATTATTTAATGTTTGGTATAATAGTATTTAAAAGGACTTAATTAATGGATCTATTTATCAACTGAATAGAACGATAATTTTTCTAATAAAAAAACTGAAGCACAGGGCACTCCCAAGAGAGTAAATTTGAGTGTGAGAGAGCTACAGGATACCTGAGCTAACTCTGTGTGTGTGGGATAAATTTTATGTCTTCATTCTTGTACTGCTGACTCTAGAACATCTTCTAAGTATGATTGGTCATTTGTTCATTTATTTTCTCATCTTATGAAGTTAATATTACCTATATGTCAAAAGTGACAAGTACTTACAAAATACTATGACTTATTCTCATTTATAAATAAGATAGATTCTAAATAAAATGCATCCTATACCATCTAATAGTCAACTGAAGATTAATCTATTGAGAATAAATAGGGTTTAACCTCTGGAAGGCAAAGATGGTTTTAATAGAAATCTATTACTTTAAAACATGGAATATAAAGATCAAGTACATCAAAAGGTATCATTCTAAAGCATGTTTGATGAAATTTAATACTCATCCTTGACAAAAACTTTTAGAAAATTTGAAATAGAAGGATACATATTAACATTGTAAAGAATTACTATCCAAACTAATCATCTCTATCATATTTTATGTTGAAGGACTAAAAGAATCCCCATTAAAGTCAGAAAAAAATAAGGATAGTTGCCATATCTATTATTCTTTAATATTGAATGATATTTCTGATTACTGAAATAAGAAAAAACATAGAATAAGACAATACAAGGAGAAAATTAGATTGCTGTTTTTTTACCAAAAGCTCAAGAGATGAGCCAAATATAAGAAAAGTATAAAAATAAATTTCTTCCTTAATTAATTCAACAAATAGAAAATATAATTTTAAATATTCAATTCATATTAGCAGAATAACTCTAATGTAGCCAGGATATAGATAAAGGAAATTATAAAATCTTACTAAGTCATGTCAAAGTTCTTTTGAATTAATGGCAAAATAGTCAATATTTCTGTATATTAAATGAAAAAATGAAAAAAATGAAAATTTTTCATATTTAATACAATTTATTGATGGCCAAATAATCAGTGATTAGAACTAATAAAAGGATTTTAATGTTTGCTTGAGGTCATAAATGGATGAGAAGAGCGACGTTATTTGGTAAACAGTGAATGAGATATTACCTCTATTTTCCTGGGATTTAATTACTGGGTGATTAGCCCTATTATATATTAATAACATTACAAATCTGTAATAATTAAAATGGTATACTACTGGTGAAAGAACTGACTTACAGACCAACACAATAGAATGACTATATATATATACATATATATATGTGGTAATGTCATTTATGACGAAGTAAGTTCAAAGAGGAAATTAGCAGATGATTCAAAACATAATGTTCAGAAAAGTGATGAGTTTCTAAAAATCAAGTTAGATTAGTATAAAAAAGTAGTTTAGAGCACAGATTTAGAGATTGCTGGGGTTCAGACCCCAACTCTATCATTCACTAGTTGTATAACCTTGGATACATAACTTGGTCTCTCTGAACTTTAGTTTCCTCATACATAAAATGGAGACAGTGATAGTTATTATCTCTGCAGGTGCTTATGAGGATTAAAAAGGAGATAATTCATAGAGAGAATTTAGTATATTGCTTGACAAAGTCTTCACTCAATAAATGTTACTAATGATTTTTATCATCAAACACCAGCTTAATTACAGATGTATTGACAGGCTAAAGTAAAAATAAAATTGTGGAAATTTCATCCTTAACTGATCTTGGTTTTGCAGGGCATTTTAATCATAAATGCAATAGAAAAATTTGCAAAGAAAAAATAAATACATTTGACTGCATAAGAACTTTAAAAACAAATGTTTAACATATGGAAAATGGAAAAGTCACAGATATGACAAATTATACTTAAATTCTAAAGAACTCTTTATAGATTCATATAAAAATTACCAACATCTTATACCATTTACAAAAATTAAAATAAATTATTAAAATACTCTAAATCAATATTAAAAACAATACAAGCAAAAATGTCAATGGCTATTGATTTTAAACTATCAATGTGGCAAAGATTAGGAAAACAACATGGCAATAATCCAGGTGATAGGACTGAGGGATGATGATTACTTCAGGATACTGCTGGACAGGATATACATAACTATAATGTTTTGGAAGGAAATCTGGCAAAATTTAACAGAAATCTCAAAAAATATTTTCAGCATTTTAATCATTAATTCTATTTCTAGGAATAATAATCAGAAAAACAAATATTTTTGTATACTTATTTTATCACAATATTGTTTATAATAATTGGCACACTCATGAGATGGAATATCATTCAGCCAAGAGAAATCATGTCTATGAAACATGTTGAATAGTGGTAAAATTTCTCACAATAATGGATAAAATATTATGAAAATTATAATCAGTAGCTATGCCAGTCTCTACAATTACCACATCTGCATCTGCACCTGTATACACAAAATAATACTAATTTTCTATCATTTAGATAGATAACAGGATGACAGGTGAATTTTATTTTTATGTTGTATATATTCAGAAATTCCACAATAAAGCAGCACTGGTACCATTAGGAAAAATAAGCAAATATTAAAATATTGGCTGCATTCTATTTATCTCTCAAGTTTTTTAAAGATAACACTTCACATGTAATGCAACAACTTTCACTTATGAAATTTATTGTATTTAATCAATTTGGCATGAATTTAATTATAAATTTAACCTTTGGGAAATTAATACTAGGCTTTCTCTTTCGTTTGTTGGAAAAACATGGGAGCAGAGAGCAAAGCTGAGGTTATGAAATTGCTCTCAGGAACAGCGGGAAACATCATTTGAGTTCGTACTCTGTTTAATGTTCAGTGCCCTTTCACAAGGAACTAAGAAAAATATGAGTCTTGGCATATGTTATTTTCTGCATGAAAGCTTACTAAAATTCCTGGTGTATTTCAATTGCAGAAGTAATAGGCAATCGCATTTTATTGTCTCTGCCATATAGTTTGGTATTTGATTATATTTAGTTTAGCTCTTTATAATATACTATCTTTGTAATTTCTCCCTCTATGAACTCTCAAAGCATTTTTTCATTTTTACTCAATTTTAGCACATTTTATTCCATTTATCAAGTTTTCATTCCATTGAACAAGTTTTATTTTGTAGTATATTCTATCTCTTTAACAGACTATAAACTCCTTGAAGTCAAGGAGTATATCTTATTTATTTCTATACCTTCTGTACCTAACCCAGAATTTCTTGCACATGGAGGTAATATTCATCTCATGAATAAAGATAAATTAACTATTTGCTATATTATCTTCTATTTATTTCAGATTATATGTTATTTCTTCTCAACAAGATTGGAAGCTCTAGAAGGGCAAAGCCTAGGGTACCATATATAATTTTGCACCTAACACCTGATAAGAAACTAAGAATTATTGTCCACTTAGTTAAATTGTTTAACCTGTTATTTTGCAAACTAAGTTTTAATAAAATTATCCGAATATGCTTTATTAGCACAAATCTTGGTTAACCTTAAAACAAGGATTAATTTTTAAATGTTACTTTTGCTTATAATACGTGGCTGTCGCTTAAAGTCACATTATTCCTACTTATTACTTGCAAATATTTGATGAGCACCTAGTGTACCAGGCATTCTTGTAGCTAATGAGCAAAAAAGGGCAATGATGTCTGTTTTCATGAAGTTTGCATTCTAATGAGGGTCGAAAGAGAGAAAATGAAGTAAATAAGGGAAGTATGATGGATTAGTGCAATGTTAATACACACACACACACGCACACACGCACACACACACACACACACACACACACACACACAGAGAGAGAGAATAAAGCCAAAAGAACAGATTTATTGGGGGAAAAAGTGTCACATTAGTAAAAATGTGAAGCAGGTGAAGGAGTGACCATAAGTATATTTGGCAAAGAGAATTCTAGGACAAGGTTAGAACAAGACATGAGACCTGAAGAGAGTACCTGTGATGCACTTAAAGAACAGGGACAAAAGCAGAGACCAATTAGGAGATCCATACTATTAGCATACAGTTAGGTCCTGATTTCACGAAGTTGTGATAAGTATGTACTTTCTGTAAGGCACAACACTTTGCATACATCAAATAATTAATAAGAGTTATTTGTCACCATTATGGAAATTATATGACATAGGATCCTAGGACATTGCCAGAAAAAAGCAGCACAAGTCCTTTTTAGGGTAGAAATGAGGGTATTCTTCCACCATGTCTGGGCCAAACCTACCTGATCCTAACTCATTATTTCCTTGCCTAGCTACTGGTCATGATTCTTACTTCTGGCGGATAACTGCTTATTCATAATTTTAAACAAGTTTTTTTTTTTTTTTTAATTTGGTCTATGATGCTTCAGTGAATGAGCTGGAGAAGTTTGAGTTGCCCTATCATTTTGGCCAAGATCAAAATGCCTGGATGTATTTGGCATCAGATTGGTCACCAGGCGTTTCATGCAAAACTACATGCAGGCCCTCCTGCTTAGAACCCAGTGTTCCATACTCTCTTGGCAAGGGTTATGCTCATTCTCATAGACATTAGGTGTTACAGACAGTCTCAGTGTGAGCCAAGTTTCCTTAATGGATGTGCTGGAAAGAGCTCAGTATTGCAAAGTCAAGAATGTAATTTGAGCTGTGCCGAAAGGAAACAAATCGATCATTTCGGCCAAGATTTGTGAATCTGAGGCTGCCCTTCCCCATCAGAGAAGACTTTCCTACATGATGCAGTTGAATTCCCAAATGTTCCTGGATGTGGATTCCTACTTTATATTTGCTGTTAAGCCCTTGGCTGTATTTTCAAGTAGTGGTTATGCACTTTTAAATGCTCAACGAAAAGTATGATGATATTGTAGTATGTGTCGTTGCACGCATGATCCTTAGTGATATTTTCTTTCCCATTTTTCAAGTGGAAAAACCCCTCTAATTTTCTTTTATTTGGGCAAAGAAAGGAAGTACAAAGCATTCCCAAGATCCTGAGAGTAGTTTGCCTGCCAAAGATCGCTGAGATTAATAGACTTCGAAAACTTTGTTTCCTAAGCAAGCAGCAGAAAATAGAGGAGAAAATCAATTTCTGAAATCAAAATTAAGTACCATGGTTAAGTCTGCTTCTACACTAAAACCAAAAGAAATAAAATGGAAAATAAAAATAGAATTGTGTTTTCTTAAATTCTTTATTGATGTACTTGCAATGCAGGCCAGACAGAAGCATATACCCAAAATACATTGTTAATACTTGCACTATTACTAAATGTTAAATGATGTCAGAAGTGGACAGGTGTGAAATTGCATTAGGAACATTGCTGTAGGTGAAAGAGAAGAGAAGTTAGGTAGAGATAGAATAAAAAAGGGAAAGGGAAGTTTTAACTAAATTGTCCTTGTTTCTGCTTATTTTCTTCATTTTTTTCTTTTTGTGAAGTCATTTTGTATTTGTAAATTATCTTTCTTTTAAGAAAATCAAATGGTTTCAGTTTTAGATGAGATGACCGTATATTTTTGTTTCAATGGCTTTATTGAGGTATAATTGACATACAATTATACATATTTAAAGTGTGCAATTTGATAGATTTTGACATATATCTACACCTGTAAAATAATCACCACAATCATGAACACATCCATCATCCCCTAAAGTTTCCTTGTGCTTTCGTATGAAATCGCTTCTCTCACCCTGTCCCTCACTAGTCAACCACTAATAAGCTCTCTGTCACTATAGATTTATTTGCATATTCAAGCATTTCATATAAATTGAATCATACAGTATGCGAGCATGTGGGGGATTTTTTTTTTTTTTTTTTTTGGTTTGGCTACTTTACTCAGCAAGATTATTTGAAGATTCATGCATGCTTTTGCTCATATCAATAGTACATTTCTTCTGATTACTGCTAGTATTTCGTTTTATCAATATAGCACAATTTGTTTATTCTTCTGTTGATAGACATTTGGGATATTTTTTCAGTTTGGGGCTATTACAAATAAAGCTATTATGAGATTTGTGAACAATCTTTGAATGAATTTATACTTTCATTTCTCTTGGGTAAATGCTTAGGAGTAAGCTTGATAGGTCATATATTAGGCATATGTTTAGCTTTTTAAGAAACTCCCAAACATTTTTGAAGTGGTTGCACTATTTGCATTCCCAAAGTGATAGTTTCATTCTACATTTACATTTTTTTTAATCTCACAAGCTGTACTATCCTGAATTCAGTGAATTGTCAGACTATATCTGTTTCTTCTAGGTAGATAACCATCTCTTCCATAAGAATGGTTCCTAATTCGTGCCTTCCTCTTCTTCCTTCCCTTGTGCCTTATCATTTTTCACTGAAGTTTTGGCTCTGCTATTCTTATGCTAATTATCTAATAATCCTTAAGTAGTATTTTTATAAGACTGTGCAGGTGGAACACTGGATAAAAGTACCCTAACCCAGACCGGGCTCGCTGGCTCAGCCTGTAATCCCAGCACTTTGAAAGGCGAGACGATTGGATTGCCTGAGCAATCTGGGCATCTTGGTGAGACCTCATCTCTACAATTAAAAAAATAAAATAGCCGGGCGTAGTAGCACATGCCTGTAGTCTGGCTACTTGGAAGGCTGAGGCAGAAGGATTGCCAGAACCCAATGAGTCGACATTGGGGTGGCCATGAGCATGCCACTGCACTCCAGCCTGGGCGATGGAGTGAGTGAAAATCCAACTCAAGAAAAAAAGAGAAAAGTACCCTAACCCAGTCCCCCTGAATTATTTTTCCCAAGGCATCCTTGGGTAGAAGTATCTTCTTATATGATCTAGCTTACCATAAATAAAACCTTTCTTTGACTTCAACTCCTCTGAGACAGAATAGAAGCTCACAAGTCTTCACAAAACATCAAGAAAGACAACAAGGGAAAATAATGCAGAGAAAATAACAGCAGACTTCTGATTTTCAGCATAGCTAGCACACTTACAGAGAGGACATGCCCTGCCCAAGAAAAAAGGACAGATCATACAACAGGCATCCTATCCCCACCTTGGAGCTAAGTGCAGAGATTCAGAGTCAGACTTCAGTTTGCATTCAGACTGTGCCATGGTTAGTTGAGTGACTTCCAGCAGGGTAACTAATTTCTCTGAGTCTACTTATGTATAGACTCAGGACAAAAATAGGGGCATCTTCATAGAACTATTGGAAAATTAAATAAGGTAAATAGTTAAGTATTTGGCTCATAATGAAAACTAGATAAATGTTAGATTTGATGAGCATCTTAACCACATACACCACAGTCTCAACAATATAAACCTGAACTACCTGTATGTACCTTGAATCCAATATACTTTTGAATCCTACTGGTCATTCTGCCATCTTTTCTCCAGTTCTCACCTTTTTTTCAGCCTTACGACCTTTTCTAACCAGCTTGAATGCTATGAAAATTCATTATAACGCCTTCCATTGCATGGACCCTTAAATTTCTTGTCCTTTTTTTCACTTTATTCATTGCTTTCACAAAATTTACAGTTTAGTAAGGAAACCATACATTAAATAGATAATGAAAAATGTTGAGGTGCTCAAGAACTTGCTCTTTGAGCTTTTCTCTACCTCAGCCAGTGATCAAGGCTTTAAGTATCATTTACATGATGATATCTTCAAACTCTAGAGTGTATATCCAGCAGCTTACTTGATGACTTCACTCACATGTCTAATATTCAAAGCCTAACTTCTTTTTAAAATTTATTTTAATTATTTTTATAGATAGATAATAGATGTTATGTTTTCAGGATACATGTGATAACTCTGTCTCATAGACTATATTCCATGTAACCATGCAATCTGTTAAGTCTATCTTCAATATATATCCAGAACCCAACCACCGGTTTGTTTTTTTTTTAATTTTCAAGTAGATTAATTTAGTCCAAGTTACATTATTTTTTAACTTGATGAATGCTATAGTTCTTCACTGTTTTCTCTGCTCCCTACCTTAACCCACTACAGTCAAAATGTTCATGACAGCAGCAGGAGTAATTCTATTAAAACATTAGTCATGTCTTGTTACTACTCTGAAACTGCTTCTTATCTCATTTATAGCAAAAGTCAAAGGGCCCACGATAGCTTATTAGGCCCAAAAGGTCTGCTGCTGTCCACACTACGTCCTTCATTCATCTCTCTACCAGTCTGACTTTATTTGCACCATCTGCTTCCTCATTCTGCTTCAGCCACATTGGCCTCCTTGCTGTCTTCAAATAAGCTAACCACAGCCCTGTCTTAAGGCCTTCACATAGAATGTTCTTTCCCCAGATATCTTTCTGGCTTACTCTCACTTCCTTAAGATCTTTACACAAAAGTTACTTTTTCAGTGAGGCTTACATTAATCAACTTTTAGAAAAAGAAAGAAAAAGAAAAGAAAGAAAGAAAGAAAGAAAGAAAGAATGAAAGAATGAAAGAAAGAAAGAAAGAAAGAAAGAAAGAAAGAAAGAAAGAAAGAAAGAAAGAAAGAAAGAAAGAAACCATTCCCAACAACTTTTACTCCATTTCTGTTTTGTTTTCATCTTTATCATGTATCACTATGTAATAGACTATGTTGTTCTGTTGATCTTTTTTACTATCTCTTGGCTACACTGCAATGTAAGCTCTATAAGGTTAGGTTTGCTGTCTGTTTAGTTCATTGTTATGTACTCATTGCCTATAAACAGACTGGTGCATGGTAACACTCAAAAAAGTATTTGTTGCACAGGTGAATGAGTGGAGGAGGGATTATTTCATCACATTTTTATTAAACATGTATCATTCTGACTTTTCCAGAGATATTATAAATTATAAATATACCTGAAAATCCATATACCATTGAGCCCTTTGGTTTTACACATGGATCTCTTGAAGCACAGGTTAAACCCTCTAGAGCAAACTGAAATAGAAAATATCAAATAATTGACAATAACACATCCCTATTTTAAATGCAAAAAATCCAATTATCTGCTTTAGAAGAGCTTAGAAAGAAAATTTAAAAGTTTCACATAGAAACTATTGACTATGAGGAAAAATTAGGCTATAAAGTACTGGCCAAATTTTATAGATTCTATCCCCAAAAGTATTTCTTCTTTCATTCATGACTTAAATATTTTTGGAGGATGTATTATGCATCAGGCATTTTATTGGGCAAAGATGATACGATGATGAAAAAACAGGTCTAGCTCCCGCTTTCATGGAATTTCCCACAAGGAAAGTAAAGAAAAACATATATATAAAATAGGTGATTGTCAACATGACAAACATTGTGAAAAGAATGTATTGTGCTAATGGGGTGGGTTAGGGATCCAAACCTAGTTTAGGATGTCAAGAATGAATGTTTCTGATATTGTTCCTTGTTTTTATTTTAATCACCACTACTCTACTTAAGACCCTCATTATCTCTACCAACTCTATCATTCTCCCTAATTTATTGTCTTTGTCTAATTACAGGATGGATATAATCCTTTATGCCTAATTTCCCACTATTCCTCAAACACATGTCATGTTGCCCAACCTTTGTCCTTTTGCTGACACTGTTTCTTCTGGCAAAATAAAACAACACAAACAAACAAACAAAAACCTTTTGTTCTGATGTTGTTTCTAAAGCCAACTCAATTTCCCTCTTTTACAGTAAACCTGTTTTTACCACTCCAACTCATGGGCTAATGTTCTCTAAACTCACAACTCTTGCTCCCTTTTCATTTTTTATCATGAGCCACCACATGACATTTCTTGTACAGTTACATTATGTCTTACAGATAAGAACATTGAGAGCCAGGCAAGTTTTGAAAATCTAGAAGAAAGTGAAGGGCAAACCAGGATTCCAGGCTTAATTCTTCTAGGCAAATGACTTTGAATAAGTTACTTAATTTCTCTGGAATTTAGTTTCCTCAGTCTGTGAAAGGAAGATGATATTATCTGACTCAGGAAATTTTTTGTGAGGATTAAACGAGATGAGAGTATTTCTTAAAATATGGTATGCTTTATACAGCATATGGCAAACAGATTTATACTTCAATTTTAATGTAAATTATAAAAATTTTAACTAGAATATAAGCCATCAAATACTTTGCAATTTTATATTTAAAAGTACTTCTGTTTTATTTTACTTTTTATGTTATTAATATTATTCTATTTTATTGTATTATTTATGTTATTTATTATTTATAAAAAGTGATTCTTGTTTTTGTTTATTCTGATAGCAACAAGTTCCCTTTTAAAATAAATTCATTTAAATAAAAAGTAAGCCAAATTTAATTTTAAAATAGCCTAAGTAAACAAAAACAAAGGTAGTATATACGTATGTCAAAAGTGGATGATGCTAGATAAATACCAAGATAATGCATATTAGACATTTTAGTGGGCAAGATCATCTGTGCATCTTAAAGGTAAGATACTTTAATTTCATGTAAAGACGCTTAATGTAAAGCAGCTATCACACAGAATGAAACTAGCAAATCAGTCTTCTTTCCTTTTCTTTTGAGTCAGTCATGAAGGATACAACATAATGATGCTATTACACATTTTAAAACTGTATATATTATTTAAGCTGGAGAGAGATTGCAATTAATATCAGGAATATTTCGGCAACACTATCTGTAATTGGCATTGCACTAAATATTTCAGCAGCTGTTGTTTCTATTTTATGGAAGTGGCAGGAAGAAAAATAGAATGGTTTGAATGTTTTCATTAGTGAGTCTCATTTTTAAGGAAACAAAAAAGCAGTTTATTTATTTTGCATGAATTGGTTTTATTAAATTTTGCAAAAGATCACCTCTACCTATGAAAGGGCAGGAATTGCAAAGTTTTTCACTTTTCCAGTTTGATAGCTTGTAGACCATGTATCAACAAGTGTCAGTTGTTTTTTTTTTTAAGTACATTGGACCCTCATTATAACAACCTGAGTTATCTCTTATAGTATGAAGATGAGTATGAGGTAAAAATGCAAGTAGACAGTAATAATAAATGCTCAATATGCATCTATATAGTGATATGCTCATTCATTTGTTTTTTTATTCAGTAAATAACTACGAAATTATTCAAAAAATATTTATTGAGTACTCCCATACTCAATAAATCTCAATAAATAAATCTACATAGTAGTCTTCTTTCCTTTTCTTTTGAGTCAGTCATGAAGGATACAACATGTAGATTTATGAGGACAAAAAAGTTAAATAAGGTATGGTACTTTTCTTGAATGGTTCATAAGCGTTTAGTGGGAAGCATAAGTTCAAAGTAATCACCAATAAATGTAATAACTAAATCCAAGTTATATTCAAAGTGCAATAGGGGACATGGACGACAGTGACTGGCTCTGTCTGGAAGTTATTAGGAAAGGTTTCCTAGAAATTTCTTGAACCAAGTCTCCAAAAATGTATAAAGATTTATTATGAGCAGAAAGCAAGGTGGATAAGACTGCAGGCAGCAGAAGTAGCATATATGAAGATATAAATGTATAAAGCATCTCAGCAAAGCAAAGAATAATTTTGTGTAGACCCAAAGGGGTGGTTTGCAAGACTGTAGCTTTATCAAAAATGGCCACTAGATTTGAGATCATCCTTACGGATTAATTATTGGGTCATAATTGTCATGGACTAATAGATTATTTGAGCTCCAGAGGAATTTGGAAATTGGTTATATAGTCCAACACCCAGGAGATGACAACTGGTAGAAATTAAACTAAAACTAAGAATATTGTTTCCCAAACTAGCACCCATTTCCATTAATTATGAAAATAATTCTATTGTTGAGGTCACTAGAATACTAGATTGCTTAACTGAATTACAATTCATAGGAACCTTTTCATTTCAAAAGGCTCAATAGTTAGATGAATGGTGTTTAAATGTCTGTATTTATTGCACACTTTAAGGAGGCATATATGTTTGAAGAGATATAATTGTATTTTTAGCTACTAAGTTATTCAACTACTCATTTTTAGCACTGTGTACCTGTTTCAAAAACAAAAACAAAAACAAAAAACCTACTATGGTCTTTTGTGCTCGCAAGTCAAAGTTCTTATCTGTCCCATTAGATACCCATTCTTGGTTGGCTGCTGGTATCCTGTTCTTCCACCTCTGCTCCTCATCTAAACTGACTCAGCTCTACATTCCTTTTGATAGTCATTGCCATATCAGTCTATATACTCAATTGCAGCAAAATTTAATTTTAAGGTCATGGGCATATTGACTCAGAACTACTATATAACTTCAGGATCCATTTGAATTTTTTACTTATGAAAGATCTGTAAAATGAAGAGGGGCTCTGCAAAGACTAAAAAAAAATCTATTCAGAAAGCTCAAGAAAATATTTATTTAGCTTAGGAAATACACACTTGGGAAACTGAAAGACTTTAAATTTATAAAAGATTTTTACAAGAGTGTGGAAACTGATTTGTATTCTTCACTAATAACATTAAAAAGGGAAAAGATTTAAGAAGAAAGAAAATAGGCATTCCTGACTAGGAGGATGATTACATACAAATATAAAGTGAGTTTTTAAAAATCATTATTTTCTGTTCCATAATAGTAAGCACACATTGTCTGTGTAGACAGTTGTGGTTTTGATCTTTCTTAAAGATTAGACGGTGGATAAAAATAAAAGCTGTATTTTTATTGTATCCATGCTGTGTGCCAGGAACTACTCCAAATAGTTTATATGTATTATCTCATTTGCTCCTTATTATCAACACAATGGCAATAGTTTCTATTATTACCCCCATGTTGTAGAGGTGGCATTAACGTGTCCAAGGTTACAAATGTGGTGGTGGTAGTCTATCTCACAGCTAAGTTTATGTAGTTAATTGTTATACTATGGGGACTTTTGAATAGCATTTTAATTAAGTGACTTCTTTGAATCATTTGTATGAAACATTTGATGATAAATCTCATAATATTGTGGCCACACATACTTATCAAACACTAAAGCCTCATGTGCAGGCCAGTTAAGTCCTCTGGTTTGACTATGGATTTATTTAGAGTCATGTTACTTTGTGTTTGTGCTCAGAGTAGTAAGTTCCTGAACTGACTATTGTGTCTGAGGGTATATGGGACTCAATAAAGGTGCTTAGGGTGAGAGTATAGGGTTTTGATGGCCATGCACGGCAGGACGCTTGACCTTAGGATCAATAAAGGAAGAGAAATTAAACTGAGATCCCTGCATAAAATAGAAAATTTAAAAGGTTTCCAATTAATGAAAGGACTTCCAAAAACTTTATTCACCAGTCCAGGGAAGCAACAAGGAAGTGCCTTTCTACTATGGGTGAAAAACGAAAAAAAAAAGTAAATTTAAATCCTTTTGTGTGGGGACAGTAGCTACAAGACAAAAATTGATATGAAACTGCTCCTTGACTAGTGAAATCTCTAGGCAACTAGCAGAGGCATGTGAAAAAAATTATTCTGTAGCAACAGTTGCACAACTAAAGGTCCCAGGGACTCCCACAGAAACGACAATCTTGCTAATGAAGATCTCAGAATAAAAATGCACAATGAAGCACAGAAACTACCCACTATGAGTAGATTAGATCTCTATGATAATTAGAGAATAAAAGTATTAGACAAAGACTACAAAGTATGTTTTAAATTAAAATATGATAGAGAAAGGAATTAAAATAATAATAATAGAACAGAGCACCATGATAAAAAACTAAGTGAATTTAGAAAAGAAATATATAGAATGTTTAAAAATAAAAATATATTTATATATAAAATTCATTAAAAATAACCAATCTGTAGATAGATAAAAACAATATATTAAAACATAAGAGCCAGGTGCCGTGGTCCAAGCCTGTAATACCAGCACTTTGGGAGGCCAAGGCGAGAGGATTGACTGAGAACAGGGGTTCAAGACCAGCCTGGGCAACTTGGCGAGACCTCATCTCTACAATAAATAATAATAAAAAAAAATTAGCTGGGCATGGTAGTGCGTGACTGTAGTTCCAGCTACTTGGAAGACTGAGGCGGAAGGATCACGAGCCCAGCAGCCGAAGGCTGTGATGGCCGTGAGTATGCCACTGCACTCCAGCCTGTGCAACAGAGTAAGACTCCAACTCTAAACAAACAAACATAAGATGAAATAGAAATTAGAAAATAATAATTCAGCGCAGAGAAGCATGAAGAAGAAAAATATGAGATATATGAAGCAACAGGATGGATAGAATAAAATGGTCCAGAAACAACACAATAACAGGATTTTAGAAGGAAAGAATAATTGCAATGAAGGAGAAGAACTATTAAAAGAGTTAACGCTTGAGACTTTTAAAATAATTAACCAGATTAAAGAACCATGATGAGTTCTAAAACTTTTTTTTCATACTTGTCTGCAACTGGTTGTCTCTTTGGTGCAGAAATATATCTATCTACAACTAGGCCAGTTTGTACAGATTGACTTTGATATTCATGTAAATTTGTAGTTATTATTTTTTCCTATTGTCCATAGAGATAAAACAGACAGGCAGATTTAGCTACTCCTTTGGTTTTTTAAAATATAGATTGGCACTAACTATTGCACTTTTTCCAGCTAACATGTATGGCTGAGCTTATATCATATAAAACTTAAAATCAGTAATTTTGCCCTGAGCTCAGACATTATCTTTCACACATCTGTAACAGTGCCATTCTGCACTTAAATTCATTTCTTTATACATCTGTGTCCCCATACTACAGAGGGCTCCTTCAGACAAAGAATTGTGTTTTATTCATTTAGCAGTCCCTAGTGTTTGATAGCAGTAAACGCTCAATACACTTTTGTGAAAAGCATTGCTTACCTTTTTAACCACACAAGAATAATGTGAATATGTTCTCATGTAAATGAGTCACATGATACATATGCACATAGAGCAAGTGCAACTCTTTTACTCATCCCCTCTTTACTACTGTGTACAGAGGTAATAAATATCAAGATGGTAAATATTATGTTGATATTCTTTTATTCATAAATTATATGTAAGTAATATTCTATATTTGCTGTCTGATAATTTACTGACATCAAACGTTTGCCAAAGGAGTATTAAATATGCATATCAAATATACAAATAAACCAACAAAAATCCTAACAGGATGATTAATTTTCACGTTAACTTATTTATGTCTCAATATGTATTTTCTTTGGTCTATATTCAATACCAAACCTGAATAGCTTTTCAAGCTACCAGATATTAGTTTCCAGGGTTTAACTTTTACTCTGTTTTTTAAATAATTATTAAATACTTAGATAATTTTTAAAATAAAATCATTCCTGTGCTAGGCAGAAAGTATAGTTGCGTAATACTTAATGACTTGATTTAAACATTACATTTACCTTGAGAATTGAGAAGAGGCTCACATAGTGTGTGTGTTGAAGCATGAACCCAAAGCTGCTTAAAAGGATTAATGTTGCATCTCAAACTCAGCAGCACTGGTAGGTGCCTGTCATATCAGAAGTTTTAAAAATAAAATTACAACGGTAAAGGTCTGTCCAGGTATTAATCATATACAGAGAGAAAGTGTCTGAAAAATATGCTTTACTTACACAGCAAAGCTGCAAAAGTTATTTATCTCAATCAGCAGAGCAATGGTTAGAGACTATTAGGTTAACTGTGGGTAGCTGCCACCTCCCTTGCTGCAGGCACATCTGCCCACGGAGAGACCAGGGAAGGTGTTTGTGTAAAAATATGACAAGGACTTCACTCAATGAACATTTTTCTAACAACTTCATTAAATTAAAATCTTCTCAACAACTCTTACAACTGAGAATTTATGGCTTTTTGTCTATTGTCTTTCCAGGCCTTTCCAGTTTGTGGATTTTCCTACTTTGTCATAGACATGTTTGACAAATATATTGTGAATATCTACATCTTACTAAGCATCTGCATAATAAAAGCATTAGTTCTAACCACACTGTCTTTCTACCTCCAACTGCCTATTTAGGGAATAATAGTTATTATTGTTAGATTTTAAGCTACATCTTGACTGGTAGGCCCAATTTCTTTTCTAAAGAATTTCATCCAGGAAAAGTTTACAAAGCCTCTCTGTGGGCAGGTGTGTGGAGAAGGTCATTAAAGATTCAACAAAACCAATAAATAATATCAAAGATCTCTCCATACTCCAGTTTTAGTGATTTAGGAAGTCTTAACTTATGAAGAGAATGCAAATATTATTTAAAGAGATCAAAAATTAAGATCTGTCAGTCCCATCACAGGACATTAACATTCTTTGATTCCCTCTCTGATATAAGTGGTTTGGAAGTTCAGTATTTTTTTAATCTCACCTCTTTATTGTCTGTTTCCATCTTAAAATGTAAAATACAGGCCAGATACGGTGGCTCAAGCCTGTGATTCCAGCACTTTGGGAGGCAGAGGTGGGGGGATTGTCTGAGCCCACACATTCGAGAAAAGCCTGGGCAACTTGGCGAGACCTCATCTCTACAAGAAATAAAAAAAAATTTACCTGGCGTGATAGCACACGCCTGTAGTTCCAGCTACTTGGAAGTCTGAGGCAGAAGGATTGCCTGAGCCCAGCAGTTCGACGTTGGGGTGGCCGTGAGCATCCCACTACACTCCAGCCTGGGTGATGGAGTGACATGCCAATTCAAAAAAAAAAAAAAACATGTTAAAAACAAAATTTACTGATTTAAAGAGGATTGCTTCCCAACATTGTTTTATATACTTTTGTCTTTGAATACTCCTTTAACCAAAACAGGACTTGGACCAACTTGCTTGCAGAAATAATAAGTACCTTTAGCATCACAGCAATATTAGGGTAAGCACTGGTCCTGCTGTGCAGCTCTTTGAAAACCAAGCAGGAGTTATCATATATTTATTTTGTTGGATTTCTGTGGCACTTTTCCTCCTAAGAGTACAGGGTGTAACGTGGAGAACTTCACACAGGGGTTGTCTAAGAGTGTCAAAAGAAAGCAGTGCTTGTAGGAAGTGAGAACACAGAGCAAAATAAATAGCTAATGGCAAAATCAAGTCCTAAGTGGCAGCCAGGCATGCCAAAGGAGGTAGAAGGGGAACTGGAGTTCCCCAAGGGTGCCACTGTTGGCTTTTCAGAATTCTGAATCTTTTCACCACAGCCTGTGTCCCTGGTGAACACTAGAGATTGCTGTTCAGTACTCATATGGAGGTCCACAGTCAGGATCATAGAGTCATGGGGCAGAAAGGGGCCCTTAAAATTATCTGCCCAATTATTTTAATTTACTGATGAGGCAAATCGAGCCCAGAGAGAAGAAAGAAACAACTTAGAAACAAAGTCAGGATCAGAAACCAGATTATTCATTCCTTCAATAAACATAGATTAAATGCATTATACTAAGCGCTGTCCTAGGCACAAGGGTTACCTTAGTGAGTAACATGGGCGTGAGTAATGTCTATTTCACATTGTCTGAGTCTACCTCCAATTGCCTCTAAGTCTATCAAATATATTTTATAAAATGGTTTTTTAAATAATATAATTTTTTTGTCTGATTCCAGGCTCAACTTTCTCAAGGGATAGACATCAAGTGACTTGTTAAGAGAAGGGAGTTCTTTTTGTTTCAAGTATCTGCATTGTGTATTGAGATTCCTTGATTCATAAGTGCTCATTGGGTATTTCTGTCAGATCAGCTGTAAGACATTTACTGGATTTAATCTAGTTTGTGTGTCACTGGAAGGTAGGTTTTCCTTGCTACATGAACAGTTTATTTTTTATTCTCTAGTAGGATTGGCAAAGGGCTTAAACATTATCTCTGATGGAGGAAACACTTGTCTCTTAAAATGACTTTACTTTAAAAGTGCCTCACATGATAGTCAAACTCTAATAAGATATTGGAAGTACCCACTCTTGAAGTGAAACATGAAAATTCGTCAAAGGAGCATGCTTTAAAAGCTGCCATAAATCTACATTCCCAAAGGTGATGTTGCAGTCATTTATTTAACACTGGATATCGATATCACTACAAGAAAACTCGGGGTTAAAAAGAGAAGAGTAGATTGCTGTATTTTAGTTTAACACTAGATCAAGCCCCTGACCATCCTCCAGTCCCCATGTTGAAAATCTGCACTATAAAAGAGGCCTCAGTTCATTTAGAGGTAAAACCATGCCCTCTATAACTAAGGACCTTCACTCAAGTGTTTAGAGGACACTTACCCACATCCTGCTCACTTTACCCACTGATTGTCCCAGACCAGTCTCTAAGAAATAAAGTGTTTATCTTGCAAGTTGTGGATAAAGCTGGCTGGTGGGCATAAATGTGATATTCCTTGGACCAAATGGAATCGAGGAGGGGGCAAGAGAAAGATGTTTTTGTTTGCGACCCCCCTAACAATCCCATCTCAGGGGGTCTGAGTGGGATCTGGACTCCAGAGACACCTGTTTGTGCCCGCAGGGCCAGAACCCTGGTGGCCCTGCGTCTCTCCCCCCCACCCCACCCCCATGCCTGGCAGCTCTGTCTCCTGTGCCTGGCGATTCCTGTATTGGCTGGTTTACCTGTGAGGCTGTTTGTGGATCTGTTTTTACGCGGCCACTGCCGCCAGCACGTACTGTCAAGACAGAGAGAAACCAAGCGAGGAGTGCAACTACCCGAGCCTAGAGCGGGAGGTGAGCCGCCTCTGGACGAGTCTGCGGCTTGCCTGCCTCCTGACACACATGGAGTTCGGTGGCTACGGTGCCGAAGAACTGCAGACAGATACTTAGTCAACTGGATGTGTGTGAGCTGGCTACGAAGGCAGCGCCTGCCTCACCCGGACCTCCTGCTGGCAGGATGTAAATATACCTGCAGACTGGCCAAACCGGACTGCCTTTTCCCCCCAACCCCTCCCTCTTCCCACCCTCTCCCTCAGCTAACCAGCATGAGAAGAACTGAGAAAGCAACAGCCTGCAAGTGACAGCTCCAGCCTGATTCCGTTCGTCTCTGAGCCGAGGTGGCAAGTTGATTGTGCGGCAGCTTTGTGAATTCCTTCCACTGGCATCGCTATGTTTGCCTCTATCTGGTATGCTAAGAAGCTGGGTCGCAGGTTCGTGCATAATGCCAGGAAGGCGAAATCAGAGAAGGTATGGAATGAGTGGGGCTGAAGATTACCTACCCGATTTCCCAAACTGCCAGCTCGGGACCGCTGGTCTGAGTATAGACGCAGTCTTTATGTGCTTGGGATGAGAACCTGCCTCTCACTGTGAATGTGGTCCAGCCACTTGGAGACAGGGTAACTCTCAGAGACCAGCCTGTTTGGGAGGGGAGCATTTAGGGTTAAGCAAGATCATGGGCTATTCAGAACATATCGTGAAATCATCAGTTGATGGAGTGTCTCCATAGAGACTTAAGGTTCCTTTAAATTACATAGAATGAGAGCAGCTGCAATTTTTGCTGGTTCAGGGAGCTCTCTAGTAAACTTGTTGCTATACTGCATTATTTTTATTACTGTGATATTTGGTTTTAGAGTAGATGTTAAAAATATCTGAGCCTTTCTCTAGTACGTGTGTTCTGGTGTGTGTCCTAAGAACATACATGGGTATCTCAGTAACATTGAGCAGACTCCACAGGGGTGCTTGATATCTTTTCAGGTCAACAAAACTATCATTTCAAAAGTGTTTACAATGAGCAGGTAATTATATTTATAATCAGGTAGTCATGGCCATTTTGAGGATGGCTTTACATTCCTTTTATTCAGAGTGCCCAGTTGTTTCCAGAGAATCCTGTGTAGACTTACCTAGTTATGTTTCTCTAAGAAATTAAAATGGTCTGTAAGTCCTAATGTATATTACAAGCTTTAAGATGATGGCTTACATCTCTAATTTGTGCAGTGCTTTCTGAGGCACTGACCAAACTGTCATATTTAGGGAACAAGTATCTGATCTGATAGGTGTTGAGGAAACTTCCAAAGGTAACAAAATCTTGTGAAACATATTTTCCACATTACCCTGAGGATGTGATTTTTAGCCCAGTCTCCTTACTGCCACGTACATACTAGTGGGATATACCCAGAGATGGCTTTCCTGGTCTGTGGCACACAGTCTTTTCTCTGAACTAGAATGATGCCTTCATTTAACTTGCTATTCATTCCTTCAGAGTGGGAATGTTGATAAAATGAATAAGAATCCAATGAGGAACCAAGATATGGTTATCTTTAGTGTGAAAAGAGAAAATATATTTGGAGTTCTGACTTTAAGACTGCAGTCTTTTAGAATGTTCAGATTTGAGGATTGTAGGATGATGATCAACTTGTTATTTAATGGTACTTTTGGTGGAGAAGAGGGAGGGGAGGATTGAGGTAGCATTAGGCCCTTCCCCATCCTATATATCACAGATTTTTTTAAAAATTGCAAACCTAACTATCATGTACCAGTACCATATTTATTGAACAGTTGGCCTTTTGGCGTTTTTACTTTGCTTCTCGAGTAATTTTTAAGGAAAGAGACTTGTAAGTAGTCTTTTAGTGGAGCAAATGTGTTAGAGAAATGCTTTCTTCCTATAAAAATTGTAGGTTGCATAGATAGGAGGACTGTCAGAGACCACAAATGACTCTGAAAGCCACTGGGAGATATGCTTTTTGTCAAATTATTATGCAAAGAAAAAGTTTAATTTCCCAATGTCACTTAATTCAAGCTTAGGCCCCAATGTGAGAAAGAGTAGTTTTATGAAATTCAGTATATAGAGCCTAAAAGGTTATGAATCCAACAAAGTAACATAGATTTTTGCTTCTTGGGTGTGGATAGAAACTAGTGAGGGACCTCTGATCTCTCCCACTCATTTCTGTAATGGCTTATGCTTCGGACAAGTTAGAAGACAAAATGTGAGGTTAAGGATTTTAATTCTACATTTTTCTTAGTCAGAGAATAGGATAAATTCATATTAGGAAATGAACATTAGAGAACTGAAGTTTTGGTCTCCAAGTGATAAAGACCAAAGGAAAAATTATTATTAACTCCCATGCCCTTGTGTTAGCCAAGAGAGATAGGAGGAGTTAATTTTGAATTCTAGGTGATGATAACCAACATCAAAATAGCATCTCGTTTTTTTTCCCCGATGGAATTTGTATTCACAGTATTCCTGGAATAAATTAAAAGGTGTGTTACCTTGAAACATGTAGGTACTCAGCCAATACCTGATGGATGAAAATAGTTTTTTTAATTCTGTATATCTACTGTTATAGTGTTTCTTATTTAAACCAACTATTGTAAATTAGTATTTTGTCTAAGAGTTCAATAATATGCTTTAGCTGAAAAGACAGTTACCAACTAATACTACAAGCTGAATTAATTCATTTAAAGTATCCCTATAATATCAGAGATCACATAGTTGCAAAACAGTGGGGGATATTAAGTGAGGCTAATTGATATGTTGTCATGGGTTGTCATCAAATGGAGAAAATGTATAAAATAAGATTATTACTGAGTTTTATTTGGAAAATGACCAGTATACTTACTTGTGAAAGAACTATTGATAGATTCAACTGTTTTAGCAGTTAGGGGGATAAATCTGTTTCTTGGACATTGATTGTAATTTTTAGTACTCTCTGTATATTTTGGCTTTTTTTGGTGGTAGTAGTAAGAGGAGGTAACAGTGTATTTTGTCCTCTAATAAAATAACCTGCTCTCATCATAGCCCTTCTATGATGTTTTATTTTAACATTCAGGTATGATGTGGGAAGTATTTTCCTCAAGGCTGGGGTTAATTGAAAAGTCAGTTGGGAATGTGCAAGCCTAAATGCCATCCTAAACATGTAATATGCCTTATTCCAAGTTGCCTGGTCTACTGCTTTACCTTATCTAATGTCAATAGAATTCAATTTCATCAAGAAATGCTCACTGTATCACAACAATAATAATATTAACCATAGCCCCTGTTCATAGACTTATGCAAGTTGCTTTATACGTAACAATTAACCTAATCTTCACAGCAACCCTGTTAGACCATTCTATTCTTCTTGAATCTTAAAGAGAAGAGTAGCTAACCCAGGATCACATGACCAGTAGTAAGTATCAATGCTGGGATTTGCACCAAGTCAGATATTCCAAAACTGATGCTTGAGTCTCCAGTGCTCTCTTCCATCCACTCATCATTCTTCTGTGTCCTCTAACCAATCGTGCCTGAGAAAGGTTAGATATTTCTCCTCTTGTCCCTCTCTTTTATATTTAAATTCCAAAGTGATGAAGTTTGCAGAATCAAAGTTACTAAATGTGTAACTCAACCCCAGATAAAACTATCATGAATAAGCTATCTTGAATACACAGTTGTCTGTCCTGTTGTTAAAGATTGTGCACTCTTTGTTCTTTTGAGTTGGATGAATGTAGCAAACTACTGTTTTGGCACCTATTATTCCATTTAATAGTTTGTAATTTTCATTCCGTCATAACCTAAACATTGGCATTTGTACTCATTTCTTATTCCTATAGAATCCAAGTTTTTTTTTTTTTCTTAAATAAAAAAGGACCTAAATGTCTGGCAGTTGTAGATGTGCTCTCTCTTTAGAGTGCATCAAAGATTTAAGGTGATTCAGACTGACATTTAAAAATAATAATAATAATAATAATAATAATAATAATAATAATAAAGTAAGAGGTTCTTTGTTATCCCTTCATTGAAAGACAGTTCAATCTTACCAAAAAATTCCATGAAGAAAATTATCTTAAAAGTGATAATACAAAATCAAGGTTTCTTGGCTGGAATAGAACACCTCCATTCAAATAATTATTTCTTTCTCTCTCTCTCTTTTTTTTTTTTTGACCTTGTGTAATTAATTCAAAAGTTAGTGTCTTACTTTTATGCTTGCTGCCACATGTCAACTTAATTGCTTAACTTAGTCAGTCTCCAGATTGTATTACCTTTAAAGACCAGTTGGAGAAACTTTAAGATAAATTGAAAATGCAATTTCTGATGACATAATAATAAGCAAGAGTATTAAAATGATTCAAGATGTGAACTGTCATGCCCGCATCAGCAATTGATTGCGGCTTTCACTTGTTTTTGTTTTAAATTTTATACTTAGTTGTTATCTTTTAAGTGTATACTATGAAACGTCCATGTGTGATGCATTTAGGAAAGACTAGTATCAATATTAATCATCTAATGGACACAGCTGTGGATGAGCTTGGCAGTTATATATAACTTGCCAGTGATGTAACCAAGCCCACGTATCCTGATGTTAGGCCATATTCACCTTGGAGGATTTTTTAAAGAACAAATACACTGGTTATACTCTCCACCTCATCTAAACTAAACACATTAATTCAACATCAACTAAAATGAAAGATAAATTAGTAATGTATTTTCTGGCAGTACAATCAAGGAAAGAGAATTATGCCCTGGGTAATCTTGGTATAGTGTAAGTATATCAGGCTTAGGGTGAGGACCTATAGGGAGGAGATTAAATTAGTTTCACCCTTTGCTATCCAGCCTGAAGCCAGTCATTTGGCTTGTCTGGCCTCAGTTTTCTTATCATCAGATAGAAATAACATCTATGCTTTAGTATATCCCCAATATTCTTTAAACATTGTGACCCTTTAAAATGGTCTACAAAGAGCAACATGATATGGCCTCTACTTTCTTCTTTACCATCATACCTTGCCCCTCTTCCATGAGTACTTTAAGTCCAAGATTTTTAAGTACTTTCAAATCTGTGAATGGTCCATGCTCTCTCTAGAGTCTAGTAATTTTCTTAATCTATTTAGCTGACTAGTTGACCAAGGCCAAACTTTACCCCTTGCTTATTTTACCCTAGTCTTAGGTGACATCGCCATCTCTAGGAAACTTCTCCTGGCCCCTATAAGCCCAAGATGGCTCTTAATCAGCTCCCACACAACTTATCCATTTGTTTTAATCGTCTTCATTTGTCTGTAATCCTTGTTAGAGTCTTTGAAATGAAGGAATTTTCAATTGTGTTCAATATATTTCTAGGGCCTAAAGGACTGCCTGGCACATTGTTGTCTTTCATGAATTATTTCATTGATTTTAGGTTGTCATCATTTTTAAGATGCACCGTTATTTCCATGTATTCCAAGAGAAAAAATAAAGATTGTCAGCGGAACTATAACACATCATGAATTGTGAGATGTATCAATTGTAACAGATGTTAAAATGTGGAAAAAAAGTTCATTTTTAGAATTATAAAGCTTGGCACAATGTTGACAGAATGAATGAATTTTCACTGAGTATAAAATATAAATAAATACTAGCATAAAGTTCTTAAAATGTTATACTTACCATAAGATTACTTTTATTCCTTTGCAAATAATGATAGTTTACATAGGGAAGTATAATAGACAATCAAAATATAGCATACATTTTGTCCTGTGCTAATCTGACTCAATCACGTGAGATATCCTATTCTGGTTTTAGGAAGATAAATGATGAAGGAAAATAAAAATGAACATTGTAGAAGAAATGGATTAAAAGCCATAATTAAATTAGAGCCATTTAGATTGCAGAAGAGAAATTTGAAGAAGCCTTCCAGACTCTGGTCATATATGTACGTCTAAACTATGGCTAATATTTATTGAATCTGTTCTGTGGACTAATAATTGTACTACTACAAAGATCCAGTGAGATCATACCTATCGATTTTTGAGCAAAAACACATCACCAGTAGGTGGCTGGAATTAGGCATCCTGTATGACTCTAGAGCTCAAGTTCTTAACCAGTAAACAATACTCTGCCTGAATGTGTGTATAATATATATTGTAAATATGTTATATATGATACATATTATAATATATACAATGGTATACGTTTAGAATGAGTTAGATATTAAGTTTATTTTCCTTATGAAAAATAAATTTAAAAAAATTAATTTAAATGCAAAATCTGAAATTTAGCTCAGGCATAAGAAGAAGCATCCTGATGTTGAAGATTCGCCAATCCTTGGTGATCTTTTTGAGTCTATTTTTGCCTCGGTAGAGTGAAGAATAGTCTGACCTGGAGAAAGGGATGAACAGATTGTCCTCTCAAGTCCCTTTCTTAGAGCTTGTGAGTCTCTGAAAGCTCCTTGATTATGAGCAGCAGCATGACTCAGCACCAGTGTCTGCCTAGCTGCGGTGACAGAGAGAACAGGTGTTTGTCCATGCTGAATGCAGCCCTGCAGTCCTCCTCTGTCACCTGAAAGGTGAATCAAACAGTGGAATGGACAGTAGCATATGTTTTGAGGTCCCAGCACTTCTGCCCACCCTGGCAGAGTACAAAGCACAGCTGTTTTTAGGTCAGAGAGAGAAGGCAGAGGGAAAGGACAGGATCAGAGAAATGACCAAACTGAAGGATGGGAGAGTAAGCTGGAGAGCAAGATAGCAGGTCACAAAATCTCTGTAAAATTGTTATTAATTATGATAATGACTGTTGAGCAGTTTACTCAAGCACTATGACATGCACTTTACACGTATCATCTCATTTAATCCTTACCACAACCTTCTGAAAGAATTCTAGTATTTACCTCATTCTATAGAAGAAGAAACTGAGGAATAAGATATTAAGGAATTTGACTAAGATCATATGTGGTAGAACCAGCATTCAGAGCTAAGTATTACAGAATCTAGAACCCATGACCTAACCACTCATTTCACATCTTCTTCTTTAAACCTTTCTTGAATCAGGCAGGCAACTGATGTGAAAAAGGGATAAGCTGGAAATGAAACCTGACTTCTCAGCAGGTGTCCTTCAGAAACCAGATATCCAGATAGTTTTGCTTCAGTCTAGTTTACAAAACTTTAATTGCAATTTTTTTTCTTAGTATAACTTTAGAATGATCTTCTTCTACCTGATTATTTTTGAATGAGATTTACATTGAGTGATGAAGATGAAAGGAGAAATTATCCTATTCCATGAGATTAGTTCAACTATGATGATCATTGTAACGATAAATCTGGTAATCAGATAATCAATATGTTTTATTTACACATTTATCATATGCATAAGGTTACTAGAGAAGTCATCTCATTTTAAATAATATGTCGGCCGGGCTCAGTGGCTCAACCTGTAATCCCAGCACTTTTGGAGGCCGAGGTGAGTGGATTGCCTGAGTCCACAGGTTCAAGACCAGCCCAGGCAATTTGGCGAGATCTCATCTCTACAATAAATCAAAAAATTAGCTGGGTGTGGTAGCGCGTGCCTGTAGTTCTGGCTACTTGGAAGGCTGAGGCGGAAGGATTGCCAGAGCCCAGCAGGTCAAGACTGCGGTGGCCAGGAGCGTGCCACTGCACTCCAGTCTGGGCAACGGAGTGAGACTCCAACTCAAAAAATAAAATAAAATAAGTCATAGTATTTGCTAAGAATTTCTTCTGGAGTAATCTTATCCTCAAATAAATTAATAATTCTTTTTTTACATTATTAAACCATTAAAATTCTGTCCCATTTAGTCAGGGCAGCTATAGTACCAAGTAAGCAATAAGTGAAACATGGTTGGATGATTCACTTGGACTGAACACTGTAAGCTATGTTCAGTACAGGAATGAAGATTGGATTAGGGGCCAGTAGGCCTGGGTGTTAAGTGGCTCTCCTCTCACAGCCTGTACTACTTTGGCTAAGTCTCTTAATTTTCTGGTGCCTGTGTTTTTCATCTGCGAGCAAATTTCTCCTAACTTAAACGTTCTTGATTCTACTTCTGATTTGCTATTAGACTGCGGTGTCCTTAAAGGCTAGGGTTTATACTCATTTTTCATTATATTCAAAGCATATAGCATGATGTCTAGCACTAAGAAAATGAAGAAAATGCATGTCAAGTGAATACATACAGAAGGCCTGGAACTTCCTTGACCATTAGCCAGTAGAATATCATGGATAATCTACCCACATTCAAAGTGGGAACAAGACGAGAAACATTCAGAAGCTCTCCTCTTCTGATTGTCTTATCTCTTTAAAGAAAGAAAAATTATGAGGCATTTTATTGCATTGAATTTGAGGCTTTAGTTCTCTTCCTTTCTCACTCTCCTTGCCACTAACACTGAAGTGAAACAATCGGTAACTAACAAAATATCAGAGTTCTTCAACCAACAATGACATGGCAAACTGTAATGTTTTCCAGATGTTTATTTCCATATGTCACACAGTTACAGGCTTATGTTTGAGTATGAAATATTTATTACTTGAACCCTCTCAATCTGAAAATTATAGTTGTTTAGAGAATCCCCATCACACCTGCTATACACTGAATTGTGCCCCCGCGCGCCGCCCCGCGCCGGGCCCAGCCCTGTGCTGCGCCCAATTTATATGGTGAAGTCCTTAGTCCCTGATGTGTCTACATTTGGAGATAAGGCTTCTGGGAGGTAATAAAGGTTGAATGAGGTCATATAGTGGGGTCTTAATCTGACAGGCTTAGTGGCCTTAGAAGAAGAAGAAGAAGCGAAATCTCTCTCCTCTCTCTCTTAACCATATGAGGACAGAGAACAGACAGCTGTCTGCAAGCCAGTTAGGGAGATCTCATTAACTGTCTGCAAGCCAGTTAGGAAGATCTCATTAAATCTGCTATAACTTTATCTTAGACTTTCCAGCCTCTAGAACTGTGAGAAAATAAACTTCTTTTGTTCTAATCGCTTAACCTATGGTATTTTGTTATGACAGCCCAAGCAGACTATGACACCACTGCCCGCCATTATGGCCATATATGATGATTTTTAATGAGGAGCGATTTTTTAGTTCCCAGGGCAAGTATAATCACTTAGGAGAAATATGTAACTAGTTGAGTGTTCTTTTTTATCCACTCTAAACTCTAATAAACACACAGATTCTGCAGAGTTAATAGCAACTGATCTTTTGAAAGGGGTAGGACAGGTTATTAAAAATGATAGTATAGTTTTTTTAAAAAGTGAAGTATAAGATAAAGGGAATGAATGAACTGCTTTTGGAGGATCACTTTGCTTGTCTTTATATTCTGTTGTATAGCCCGCAAAGTAAGAGACATGAATGCTAACTACTCACTCAGCAAATTATAGAATTAAAAAAAATACGTAACTCATGAAATATTCTTCTTCCCTTCCATGCCTATTTGTTATTTTAAGTCACTCTAATTTATAAGCAGCATTGGTTGATGTGCCATCCTTCCACTCAACTGTTGCTCAGAATTGACTGTAAGAGAAAGTTTCCGCTGTGAGGAGGGCTGCTAACTTTTCACTAGAGATTGCAACAACGTATGACAAAGGGATCACTGTCAGAGAAAGGAAATTCCTGTCAATGGATTTCTTGTCCTTTTTAGCAGTGTAGAGCTTTGTCGTTTGACATGAGAAATTTTGATGATTCCCTAGCACAGGAAGGGTGGAAACTAATTTACTATTGGAGAGGAAAAACTGTGTTGGGGTCGGGGAAGTTGGAGGACAGAAGGTGCTTATGAAGGTATAAGGAAAGTAAGACATCTTTTTCTTGCTCCTTTCTTATTTGAACATCATTCTGACATAGGACTTTCTTTTCATTGTTTTCTAAGCTTCTTGTATAGCTTATTTGTCATTTTTTATTGATATTTGTATTTTGTCCATTTTGTGTATCATTTTGTTGGCACATCCAAGAGCAGTATGGCAGTAAAAGATTATAGACTCAGTTTCAAATCTCACTCTAGCATCTTACTGGTTGGGTGACCTTGAGAAAATAACTGCATTTCCTTGATTGTTAGTGCTCTTGTATATTAAAAATGATGATAATTATTCTTGCATGGGTTTTTTATTCAAACTAAAAGTCCATATAAACTGTCTAGTCTACTGTAAGCACCTTAATATTTCCTTCCCTGCCCCTTTCCTCTCTCCCTTTCTTCCTTCCTTTGCAATACCTAGTTCCAGAAAGGATGCCAAGCAGTTTGGGGTAACTTCACCAGTGATGCCTCCTTACTCTACTATCCCCTTGGGCTTCAAAACAGACTTGCTCTCTCATCTTGGCTTTATAAAATAAGGAGATGTGAAGTTATATCTCTGCCCCTGTTTAGAAGAGAAAAATGACTGAGGAAAATATCTTTCTTTTAACAAGTATAAATTGTTAAAAGACTCTAAGGGAATTCTAGATTTTTATTTCCTTCTAAATAATTTTCTTGATCACCCTTATAAAAAACTGTCCCTCCTCCCCCACCATCCACCTTCCCTGTACCTTCTCTACCTCAAAACACACTACACCATTTTTAAGAGGGATTATCTGTGTTTTGAGAATGTCAGTTAAGACACATCATTTCTCATTTAAAGCGAAGTGTTATGTGCTGAATGATCCAAGGTGCTCATGTTCTAGCTGATAAGTGCATCATCTCACCTTTGTGCCTTTATTTCAGGTCTCAGAAAAGAAAGAGAAGAGTCTCATGCAATGCTATTTTGAATTTCAGAACTAAACAGAACTTTACTTGCAACGATGATGATAGTAACTTACTGTGTATTTACCATGGGCCAGTCCCTATTTATGATTTTGTGTTCTAATTCAGCCAGTCTTTACAATGGCCCTATGCAACTTTACTATGACTTCAGAGACCTTCTTCCATTTAAAAAAAGAAAAAAAGTCATCCTATTGGATGGCATTTGGAAAACAATTCCACATCAGCACCAGCAGTTGCATTAATTGCTACTTGGAATGTTCCTGCTGTGAATTGAATGCAGCCACTTTGGATCTATTTCTTAGAAATAACCATCTTTATTACCTCTGCTCTAGAGGCACAGTTTTGAGTTCTTTAGAGGCAAATATTTTCACTAATCAGTTTCACTTTTCTGTTTTCATTCCATAAGTAATCCCTTTTATTGTTATCACTATTTTTAATGTTCTTAGATTTAATTTATGAAGGTTATCGTCCTATAATATAGGACAATTCTGCCTCTTGCTCTTTTAGCATATAACATTTTGTTAACTCCCCAAGTGTAGCATTTTGAATATTATGTTTAATTCGAATATGATTCATTATTTTATTAAAGTTGGGGTTTTCTGTATATATCTAGAATTTACAAGCACTTTATGAAAATGACTTTTGTGATACACAACTAAGAATTACTTTTATTATCAGTCATTTCTTCAGTGAATGTTTTGAAAAAAATAGGATAAAATGTGATATGATGAGATAGTGCTTGTTGGCAGTTGTAAACTACACTATGCCTTTTAGAAAACAACTTTAATTACACTTTATATAAGTTTATGCTGTTTGTACTTCAGTTTCTTATAAGCAACTATCTGGTTATCCTGAATAATTTCAAAGTCACATTTTTTTTCTGTTATCAGGTTGGCCCTAGTCTGGCCCCAGGAAAATAACATTCAAGTAAATGAGTTATCTATGGACTTTTAAGTCAGTTAACAATTCAAGAAATACTCACTTGCCCCTTGGTATTGAACAAAGACTTATTTGCACATTCCTATTAATAATGATGTGCTGGGATTTATAAGGGATGGGGAAATGATCAAGCTATGGGCCTTACTGTAGGGAAATTCTGATGTAGATTAGGAAAAAAAGAAACGTGTAACCACAGTAGACTCTCAGCAAACTCTATACTGTTTGAACAGTGTAAACAATATTCCAGCTTTTCCTTTTTATTTCTTCTGCTTTGCCTAGACCCTCTATGTTTATTTACTGTATCTTAGCATTCTTGAGCTCTGGGATCATGCCTGATTGCAAACCACTGGTATGTAACTCATTCATAGAGACCTACACTCCAAGATTATAGTAATACAACACACCTATTCTGGTTACATTCTAAGGAAACACAGGTGGACATTCATAGTATCCTTCTAGAAAAATAAACAAATGGCTTAAATTAAACTGTTCTTATTTTTAATATTTCTATTAAAATAGTTGAGGCAGAATAGTAGAATATTTAAGAATATTTAAGAACATGGTTTCTGCATCTAGATATCCTAGGTTCCCTAGCTGTGGGACCTTGAGCAAGTTACTTACACTTTGTGTGGCTCAGTTTCCTTATCTATAAAATAGATGCTACCTATAATATGGGTACTATCTATAATAGCATATGTCTCAAAATTTTTATGAGGATTGAATAAATATTTCTGATGTAATAGGTACTATCTAAGTGCTTGTTAGGTTAAAAATCCAAGCAGGGCCTCCAAAATGTTAGGTCAGATGTGACATGGATGTCTGGGGCTATGTGAAAGATGCAAAGAACTGCATAGAAGTTAGATTGGAAAAATATAGTTTATTTAGAAAGTAAATTAGAGAAAGGAGAGAGAGTAGATTCACCTTCACAAGGTAAGAGATGAGATTCGCTTTTGAAAGGTGACTCTGATTTAAGTAGCTGATCCTACCAGAGACACTAGGATTACTGCCATTTGGTTGTTGAGTCATTAACTTGAAAAACATCTATCTACTCAAGAGTGTCTGCCTTGATATTTACCCAAGAGAACATTCTTTGAGGAGGTAGTCCAAGGACCTCTAATTAATATAATGAACTTCTGTTTTCCTAAAGCACCAGCTCTGCTTTTGGAAAAGAGTCAATATCCAGCATCACTCTTTGTCACTTTGTGATAGAGCTACTTCAATGCGTTTCTATGCTTTTAGAGAATGAACAAGGGAGGTGAGAAAATTCAAATAGTAGAATATAGCTTACTCTTGCATTTATGATTAACATTCTATGCTCTTGAATATGTATTGCCTCTTTTTCCACATCATAGCTGTTTATAATTTACAGTTTTATCATTGGTTAAGCAAATAGCATGTTTTTTCATAATATTTTCTTTAAAGAAGTTGGACATTAACTGAGTATTTAGAAGAAATAATCCTAACAGCTCATAAATTTATTCATTTAGTTGGTGCTTCACAATATGCTGGGAAGCTGGGATGTGATGGTGAATATGACCTGATCAGTACTGAACGTTCAATAGTGTATGAGAATGACAATAAGTGAGTAATTGCAACACAATGTGATGAATGCACTATTTTCTTTTATTTTTAACTTTAAAATTTTTTATTTTAAAATTGTGGAGTACAATTCAGGGTTAGGTATACAAATATTCATTTTGCAGGTACCCTTGTTGATGAGGTGTGCCCTCCCTTCTCCAGGCAGATTCCCACTACTGCCAATCCCACCTCCCT
Source organism: Carlito syrichta (assembly GCF_000164805.1). NCBI lineage: Eukaryota > Metazoa > Chordata > Mammalia > Primates > Tarsiidae > Carlito > Carlito syrichta. Next base: position 236,401 of record NW_007246632.1, on the reverse strand, counting down.
ACCCCCCTGTAGTTTCTCATCACTGTCAATCTTTTTCTTATAGTATTACAATAGTTGTTCAAGGTCCACTTATGAGTGAGAACATGTGATACTCAGTTCTTTGTTTCCGTAAAAGATCAGAATACCCTGTTTTCAAGGAGTCTATACATTTCCATTATTGGCTGAATAAACAGCAAGTCTTTGTGAAGTAGGCCATCTCAGATTATTTAAAAAAATAAAGTGGATTGGTTAGGATTTTATTTTTTAACCCATCTATTACAGTAGACAAGTGCCAGGCATAATATGGATACAACTGAATTTAAATTGAACTATTAAATATCTTAGTATGCTAAATGAGGCAAATCACCATTTAGTAATCAAACCTAAGTATAGCCTTTTTATTGTGATTTAATATATACATAACATAAAATTTACAATTTTAATCATTGTAAGTATAAAGTTGGTGACATTAAATATATATGCAATGTTGTGTGACCATCACTGTTATCCATTTCCAGAATTTCATTATACCACGCAAAAACTTTGTACCCATCTAAATATTTATCAAGTAAATATTTTCAAATCTTCACCATTTGACCTTAAATGTATGGATTAGTTATTTCTACCTACCTGGTATAACTATTCTAAAAATGTTTCAGAAATACTTATAATTGGTTAAACTTTCATTATTACTTTTGTAAGATTTTAATAACATCTGAAGTAGTGACATTAAGCATTTTGTTGCAAGTAATGCAATTGAATTTCAGCTAAGTACCTTCAGCTTTGCTAAGATTAGTAATTAAATATTTAGTTGTGTAATAAATTAGCTATGCCACGTGATTATTGGAAAGTAGGTACTCCATTTACTGCAACATAAATGTTTTACAAGGTCTTGTAATGTAACTAGTAAATTAATAATGACAATGTAGGTTTCAGCTAATTAAACTCTTCCTTAGCATTTATTAATTTGAAAGTCAAAACTAAAACAACTTTCACTCTGATAATAACTGCTGTGATTGTTTAGTTGCACCAACCAAATAAAATTAGTAAAATGTAATGTGTGTAACTAGTTATTAATATAAAGAGAAATGTTAGTTTCCAATCTCTTTTTTATATATTTTGATTGACAAATCCAAACAAAAATTAAATATTCATTAAGAAGAGAGACTTTGTGGTCAACGTCATACCCTCATTCAGACATTTTTAATGAGACTTGACAACATTGCCATAGCAAACAATCAAATAAAATTTAAAAAACATCATTGATGTGTCCAGAACTGTGGTAGACTATTGAAATAGTATAATCAGGCACAAAGATTCCAGTTCATAATCATAGAGTACTATGGCTAGAAGTAACTATATTAATATAGTAACTGATTATTATAGGAAATATATAGCAAAGCCTTTTTACAGATGAAGAAATTGAGGCCAAGAACTAGTTGCCTTTGTATATTTAATATTTGACCTCATAAAGCTAGCTCAACCATAACCTAGGTGTTTATTTTATTTCTTATAATGAAAGCTCCATGTAAGGAAAATGTAAAAACCTGCCAAGGACAACATGGCTGTATTTAGTCACCCAATCAATGTACTTAAGAAAACACTGTGACTTAGTTGAGGACTCATCAGCTTTGGGGTCTGAAAGTCCTGTCCTTGAATCAGCTTTGCCTTTTGCTACCAGGAAATGTTACTTATGTTCTTTGAGGCTTAGGCTTTTTAAAAAAATCTGTATATTAGGGATAATAGAGATAAATCATTAGCATAGCAGTGCTGTAGATAGTAGATGCTCAGGTAAACTCACATATTTATTTACTAAATTAAATAGTAGTTATAATTCATAATATTTGCCTAATATATTCTCAGTTAAGTATATGAAAATAAAATAAACATCATTTTCCCAAGTACCCTCCCCAAATCAGGAGATATCAGGCCAGTGAGGTAAGAGCTTTGTGAGTAGACAGCCATATAACATGACAACTCAAAAGTACTTATTCAAGATGTGTGTTATACAGATGCTGTGGACGCAACAAAGTTAGGAGAAGTAGAGAGGAAGGGGCAGAGCCCCAAGAGGTCTCAGAGAAGGGATGTTACTCAGAAAAAAATCTAACGGGATAACAAGGAGTTTGGCAGATAGATGGGGTGAAGGGGTCATTCTGAGCAGAGAGAACAGTTTGAACAAAGATTTCTCAAAGAACATGGCCTTTTCATGGAGTGGCAAAAGTTTCATCTTGGCCTGAGCAGAGCATGTACATGGGGAATAGGAAGAGATGACTTTGGAAAGGTCCACTGGGGCCAGGAAGTCAATGACTTGTTTTACCATTTAAGTACTGTCAATCTCATTTGATAAAGGATGAAATACCAGAGTCACTCAGGTTTTAAGAAGAGAGAGAAGCCGGGCTCGGTGGCTCCCGCGCCTTTGGGAGACTGAGGTGAGTGGATTGCCTGAGCCTGCGCGTTCGAGACCTGCCTGGGCAGCGAGACCTCATCTGTACAGTAAATCAAAAAAAAAAAAGAAGAGAGGGGGGACATCTTATTCAGATTTTAGGACACTTATCTGATAGTAAAGTGGAGAGAATATTTTAGAGATGAGCCAGAGTAGAGGAGATGATGCACTCAGGAGACTTTTACAGCATTATCAAATTTTAGTGTGCACTAAAATCACATGAAGGTCTTCTTAAAACACATTGCTGAGCTCTACCCACAGAGTTTTGGATTCAGTAGGTTTGAAATGAAGAACGAGAATTGCATTTTAAAAAAGTTTCCAGGTACTGCTGCTCTTGAGAACCACTGCCTTAAAAAAAAAAAAAAAAAAAGATACGGAACTGTCTTAGTCAGTTTGGGCTGCTGTAACAAATACAAGTACTATAAACTCAGTGACTTGAACAACAAATACTTATTTCTTCACAATTCTGGAGGCCAAGAAGTCCAAGACCAAGGCTCTCTGGTGAGACAGGCCATAGATAATGCAACAGGTCATTTAAAGGAAATATATTATGAAGTAAGTATAATTTTCTGGAACCCCTAGCCAACTCTTTCATCCCATTCGCTGACTGATGTTGACCTACAATAGGACTACTTTGAGCAACTTTTTAATCATGTGCTTCACAGATAGCCATCTTTCTGGTTCTTAGATAGCTGTCTCCTCCTGATAACTTCACATGGTGGAATGGGAATTCCCAGTTTTATGGGATGTCTTTTATATGAGTACCATTTGCACATGAAGCCTTCAACCTTAGGACCTCAAGGACTCCACCTTCTAATGTCATTGCATTGTTAGGTTTTAACATGAATTTCGGAGTTGACGTGGACACAAACATTGGTCTGTAGCAGGGGCTAGCCATGGCCATACGGAGGCAGTGAAAGAGAAGCGGTGAATGAAATCTTATTCTAAAGGCTGCAATGATTAGAAGCACCCTCAGGATATATTTTTGACTGCTAATATCTTGTTTGGATAATATTTCTGTGCTTTAGGCATTGGATAATTCTGGAGGGTATTAGGTGAAATAAATGAACAAGCTGTTTTCTACTAGAGTCAGAATGAGTTAAAGTTACATGGGACCCTCAGTAAATGTTAATGCAGCAAGTAGCCTTAGGAATTTTCTAATTCAAATTCTATTTTTGTTTTCAATTCAAATTCAGAGAAGAAAGAAACTTGACCAGTCACAGCTGGCTATCTAAGGAGATTGGTTTCTAACATAAGATGCTGCTATGAAACAGTCAGGCAGATTCCCTGTGCTTTCACGTTGTGGTTACAGGGAAAAAACCTGCCTGCTTTTTAGTTGTTTCATTGTTTCAGGTTTTTAAAAGTAAGCATATACTTTACTAAGAAGGTTTACATGATCATCTTCTTCTGGTTGGACAAGATTTTTATTTTGCATTTGTCTATTTGGTGTGCACATTTGTTTTTAAGTCAAACATGATCTCTCTAATTAACTTTCAATGTAACCAAGATTTCTCTTTCCTGTAGCCCCATTGTTTTAGTGAAATGGGCTTATCTACTGAGTGTGAGGAAAAGATTTTAAGTGACATAATTAACTCTAGTGTGGTTACCTTGAATTTAAAAGACACAGTTGATTCTTCCAGAATGTGAGGGTATCGCCTGATAAAGCCAAGAACGCTGTGTATAATAATAAAAGTGGTTTGGGAAGAATTTTGTGCTCTTAATTAGGAACAAGATGAGGTAGCCTTTTGTCGGCAGGAGGCTCAAGACACAGGCCTGAAATTGCAATGAATATAATAGCATTACCTCACACTTGGGATGGTACTCTCACTGAAGGAGACACAGAGCCTTCCCTGCAAACCTGTACTAGTATGGTGTGGGGGTCTGATAGTGGGATGTTTTGAAGAGAGAATTTATTGTGTTATTTGGAGGATTTTTTTCCCTTACTATTTTCACTTGTATGTGTCCAGAAGTAAAAAAAGAAAAGAGCCATAAAAGTATTTGCACCTCTCAACTACTGAAATGGAAGGGCTTTTTAGGCTTGTTTTGTGTTTGAGACAGTATGTTTAGGATGCTCTAAATGATGTCCAGAATAAATATATTTTACTTCAATAAGCACTTGGTGTGATTGCCTAATATTACAGCTCATAAATGTTTACAAAGATAAAATACTATATTAGTTAGCGTAATTTCTCCCAGGTATAGAGATAGATATTGAGCGGATATTATTGAATATGAAGAGTGTTTTGAAAGCATATTTAGAACTTTGAATGCATTTTAATTTCAAAGTAAGGGCAGATTTGGGTTAATTTAGCACAAGAGACCTTATATGAGCCACCAAATTAAGTAATCTCTCTCTCCATCTTTCTCTTTCTTCTTGCTCTGTCTCTCTGTCTCTTCTCCCTCTGTGTGTGTCTCTATGTCTCTGTCTGTCTGTCTCTCTCTCTCTGTCTCTGTGTCTCTGCCTCTGTCTTCCTGTCCCTCCCTTTTCTTTTCTCCTTCTTTTCTCTCTTCCTTTCTCTTTTCATTTATTCATGAAATTTTAGCACTTGTTTACTAAGCTATGTATAAAGCATTGTGTATACCAGGACAGATAAGGCAGAACATTTGCCCTCAGGGAGTTTACATTTTATTGTAAGAGGCAGGCAACTCATTACTCAATCACAGCACAGTTTGTATCCCCAAGTCAAACCAAGAGTTTGGATGTGCCAAAAACAGAACACTTAACACCAGTCTGAAAATGGAGAATACTCCCAGGGGAATATTGAAAATGAACAAGTTATAAAGAACATGAAGGACTTTGACAGGCAGAAGAGAGTAGGACAGGACAGCCTTCCAGAGAAACATGGACAATAAAGGGATAAGAGCATTTTAGAAAAACTAGTTGTATTTATTCTAGTTGGAGAATAGGATATAGAAGAGGGCTCTAAGAATTGCATCTGGAAAGGAAGGATCAGACCAGATTGAGGAGGCCTTTCATGCTGTGGTTGGTAAGGAGCTAGAACCTAATTCTATGAACAGAAAGTAGACATGGCATAATTAGTCCAAAACCCACTTGGACAAAAAAAATATAGCGGAATAATGGTTAGAAGCATAGGCTCCACTAAGATTTCGAACTTAGGCTTTTGGTCCTTATTTTTGAGTAAATTGTTTAATGTTTCCATACTTCATTTCTGTCATATCTAAAAATAATACTTTTTTCATGGTATTTTTTATAAGGACTAAATTAAACGCTATATGCAGAGTACTTGATACAGCATCTAGCTATTATTCTGAACCAGTATTGTTACTCTTTTTCTTCTCCTTCTTTGTCATTTCACCTAAAATACTTTTAAGTCCCTATGTGTTCTAATAGATGTACACTTGAAAATAACATTTTATTCAGGATTTTCGGAGGCTTGCTATGTGCTTCGAAGTATGGAAAGCACTAGCAAAGATGAATAAGAGTCCAACAGATGAATAAGGCATTGTGTTACCATATGGTAGTCTATAAAGCAAATTCCTTATATAGTGCTTTTGGAACATGAACCAAGTTCTACATTCTAAGAGCTTATAGTCAAACAACACATTCATATTGCCTTTAGATATAGTTATAAGAAACTTGAACATAGATCTTGGCTCTTGGCGTATTAATGGACAAAAAGAAATTTATATTGTATGTAAAACAAGGGTATAAATCAGGAGTGAATGATGCTGGGGTGAGGTCTAGGAAAATAATATACTGTGAAAAAATTATAATCTATGAATTTCATCTAGAAAGGCTTCGTGGAAAAGGTGGGATTCTAATGCTGTTCAAAAACCTGGAAAACAATACATTGATGAGATAGTGGGAAAAAACAAACAAAACTATGCCATGATTTATGAATTCTGGCACTGTTTTGGAGAAGGCAGAGGAAGCCAGTGAGAAATAAAGAGTTGAGGAGAGGCTGTGAGACTGTGTCCTAAAGAAGACCTAAAGTAACCAGGTGGGCAACAAAGATGTGCATGGCTGGGATTAGGGTATGGGCTTTTGGCACCATAAGAAATGGTTTACTCAAAGGAAGTCATAAAGAGCTTGGATTCTCAAACTGACCTGGAAGGGAAGTAAATAATTGTCTTGGGAGGGAGGGAAGTGCTGTTGATGGACTATTGTATGAGGTGAAGAAAGTTGTGATAGTTCGGGGGAGGAGATGAACTTTAGTAAAAGGAGAAAAGGAAAGGATATTAACATATCCTGAGCATTTTTTCAATATCACACATGATGCTAGATACTTTCTATGTTTTGTCTCATTTCATCCTCACATTAACTATATGGGACCAATATTATTAGCCCTCTTTTATAGGTGGGAAAACTGAATTTCATTTAAAATGATTCCCGTAGATCACATAGTAAGTGTGAATTAAGAAATTCAAGCATTCAAAATCAGAACGTTTAAATCCAGTGTTTCCACTAAACTATACTATAATCTCATTCATCCATTTACTCATTAAGGAATCCCAGAGACCATACTGTGTGCCGGACACTATGTCACTGTGTTTACATTTTCACTCTGTACCTATTAGCTGTCTCATCTTGGAAACAACTCTTCTGTGACTGTTCAGATATTACATAGGCTTTGTGTGGCTACACAATTAGTGTTGGTTAAATTCAAGTTTGTATTTTGACAATCCTAAGGTAATTACAAGCTATTCTCTTCCATTCTCCAAGAAAGTACACGACTCTATATTTGACATCATTTCATTAGTTTTTCTCCTGCTTGTGTTTATGAATGTGCAATACTATAATGGTGAAGATGGTGTTGATAATAATAATGTTAATAATAATAGCAGCAACTTTTTGTTGAGTACATATTCTGTGTCAGACTCTGTTTAGGGCATTTTATATTATTTTGTTTACTCCTCTATAAAAGTTCATGAGTTAGAACTATTTCTTTATCTATTGCATGTATGTGGGAACTGAAGCTTCAGGAGTTTATATGACTTTGCTAAGACTGTACAGACAATAAGTGGCAGACCAGGATCTTAAATCCCAGATTGTCTTATCATGACCATGTGCTCTTAATAGTTAAGTGACACTGCCTTCCTGTTTAACAGAATGTATTCTTTATTGTCAGAATCTTCAGTAATTCAGGCCACCTTTGCTCCCAGTTTATCTGAATTAAACTTTCACTCTAATTTATGTTTTATGGAGTTGGTTAGCACTGTTTTAAGTTATCTTCCATAAAGAAGAGAGTTTTGTTCTCTTGCTTAAGGTAAAAAAAAAAAAGAGAGAGAAAGAGCAAAACCCAGTATTGCTGCATATCCATAGTCATCCCCCAGCACACATCCACTGAAATAATAATTTGCTGTGACAGAAGATGTGAGATTCAATTTCATCTTGGTTGGAGAAAATGTTTCTTAAGAAGTATTGAATGCTAGTCTTTCTCTCACTAAGTTACTTAGGAGTAACGATTATGGGTTTTATTTTAGATACATATCTTGAGCAGACTAAGAAGAAAAGAGTATGGAAATAGGATCATAAAAGAAGGGATATTGGCATCAAGTTTGGAGCATAAATTAGAGAGGGAAGTTCTATCTAACCTTTTGATATTTTAGATTCTATACATTTAAAATTTGATATTTAAAATTAAGAGGGAAAGAACTGGAAAGGGCCCAATGATTAGTTTTCAGACACTTGTAATTACAATTGAATTTATTAGAGGAGGAAAAAAATAACAACATCAGCTAATATTTATTGGTCACTTATGCTGTGCTGCACCCCAAACAAAACATTCAACATGAGATTCATTTGTTCCTCTCAACACAGGTATGAGGTAGATACTATTATCACTGTTTTATAGGTACAAAAGTAAGTTTTGGAGCAACGAAATAACCTGGAAAAGGGTACACAACCAGGGCAGCCAGAATTAAGTCCATCTCTATTTGGCCCAAGTGTTTTGTCCACTGATTACCATCTTGACCATCCAAAAAAGCGAGTCAGACCTGTGGATCTGAAAGCAGTTTCTGTGCTTTGCTGGCCCTGGACATGCTGGTGACAAATCCCCACCTAGAAATCATGGATCCTAATTCTCAGAGCCACAACTACATGCATCCATGGAAAATGAGAGAACTTTGCCCCTGAAGTCTGGACACTGCTTTGTCTAGCGGTCTTCATCAAAACACTTTCCTGAGACTTGTCTCTATCAAATGAGAGCAAGTAATATGAAGATTATATAAGATGAGTACAAAGCATTTATACAGTGCCTTGTACTAGATTAGTGTTCATAATAGTATGTAAAATATGATAATATCATGTTTTAAGGCAATACTTCTTTCTGTGAACCAAGTATGTCTAGTTTTTACATCGTGATTCTTATCAGCCTGTGATTCTGGGAAGATTAACAGGTACATGTAATGACACCTATAGTTCTACCCAAAGAGAAAGGTCATCTGTTCTTACTACTAATAATCACCTTTCCAAGACAAGTTCCATTATGTGACAATACCACAGTAAAGCTTCTTAGAATAACATCTTTATTAAATAAAAGCTATTTGCCTTTAGGGGAATAGTAGAGCACATTGTATAATCCTCTGCTTTGCATATTGAAATTTGCCTACCAGACCCTGCGAAAGGAATTCAGGAGGCATCTTAAGGTAGGAAATGACCTTCACATTTTCATAAAATAAATGATTAATGCGGGGATGATTAATTCCACCCATACTCTGTTCGTCAAACAACTTTATCCATCCTGAAAAAGGCCTTTCACTTTCAAGGATAAATGATACATATTTTTAATACAATTATGAACAATCAAGGATGTAATTTATATTTGTTATTCATAATAAAATACATAATTAAACATCACTTCATAATTAATTAGAGCATTAAACCCTAGAAGTGGCAAGAAGCTACTTAACAGCAGCATCCTAAGTTGGGAGACTGTTTATAAATAGTTTCATAATATTAGGACTATTTTTATTCCTATTTCATTTTCTCCAAGGTTCATTCACTAGGTCAGTCTTGGTTATATACTGCATTTGGATACGTGCTTTAAACCGAGTGATCAAAGGACTCACCCAAGTTGTTCAGAAAAAAAAAAAAGTCTAAGGAGGTAAAATTTAGCCCAAATATAATGCTGATCCATTTCAAAATAATCAACTCAAATGAATTTTATTACAGATATTAATATGTTGGTCCAAGTTTGTGCTTAAGATGATTTGTGAATTGAAGCCCTGTATTAGACAAAAAATAGGGAATAAGTCATTTCTTTTATGGCTATGCAGTGAGGGTAAAAATGGAAAATTCAGAGTCACCTACCCGCTTATAGATCTTGTCATCTATGGAGAGTAAGTAGTTGTCACAATGCAGTATGGTCAGGCTATAGTGAATCCTTTATTAATGATGATGACAAGTAAACATTTTCCAGATACTATTCTAAGCACTCTAGATATACTCACTTGTTTTATCTTCACTGTAGCTCTGTAGGGTAAACATTGTTATTCCTGCATTATAGGGGGGAAAACTGAGGAAAATATGAGGAAACTGAGGCACTGAGCTGTTTTCTGGTTTCTTTTGGATCCTAACTCTGTGACTTAAGTGGCCTATAGTATACATTTTAGCATGATCTGTCTTATAGATTTAAAAAAAGAGGAACATTTAAAAAAACACAACAGGAATTGCATGTAATTGTTGTCTTCTGCAAGTGTAAGAGATAGGTTTTCTTGCACTGGTGGGGGTTTGCCTTTGAGGTTAATATTGATATTATGATTCAAAGAGGACTCAGCACATAATAGATGTTCTATACCATTGGATGAAATTGAAGGTTCCCAGCAGGTTCTTAGCTAGTTTGCTCCTGGAGGAGTCAGAATGTCTGAATTGATGATTATACTGAAGAAAAAAAAAATCTCTGTATTACCATATCTGTCAGAGAGAAGGATGGTAAGTGTGGAGAAAAGGTTCACTGAGCTGCCCTCATCAGGAATAATCATATTCCTTATTTTCAAGTAATGCCCCATTTGATAGCTGATGTCAGCAGGTGATTGAGTATGTTCTGAAAACCTGTGACTGAACCCTACAAGGAGTTTACTAAGTGTGTAAAGCATCCTTAAAATGTACAGGTGACCTGAGAATAGATAGTTTGGAGACTTGACTATATCTATCTCATATTCCCCTGAATGCTTTGTGTGTCTTGCAGGTAAGTAGGCAGTGAAGACACATCACATTTCTGGATCTCTTTGGTATAAATATCATTGTGCTACCACAAAACAGCTCTGCCTCTGTTTTAACCTCTCTGGGCTGCCTGGAATTCTTCAAATACACTGTCAACTTATAACTCTTCCACCTTTGCTTATGCCTCTTTCTGGGAGGATCTTGAGTATTCCTTAAGGCCCAAGTCAACTACCATTTTGAAACTAGCATTTCCGTTTACTCTGTGCTTTCTTCTGTTTTCCTTTCTTATCTTCAGACTCAGGTGAAGACATGATGGTTTCTCTTCATAAGACATATAGATAAGGAGATATATAATTCCAAAATAGACCAGGCTGTGCCATGCATGAAAGAGCAGATTCAGGACTGAGATATCTGACAGAAGAAACAGATGTGAATGAGGCAGTGGCTTCGGAGCTTATGAGCCTGGCTATGTCATTAATTCATCATGTTTCAACATCAGGTCTTGTGTTAGTAGGGATTGAAAGATTTATTTCTAGTCTTCAAATGGTCTGTATCAGACAACATGCAAACTAAGAAGCACAACACAATTCAGATAATAGTAAGTGTCACTGTTACCAAAAGGAAGCAAGGGACTTTCCATTGGGCTTTCAGAGGAAAACTATAAATCTTAGACAGAGGAGCATGAGTTTCAGGAAGTTGTTAACTTGGAGTTCCTTGTAAACCCCAGGTGCTGGAATATGGACTCTAGTCCTTAGGACAGAGGCCACTAGAGTAAGGCAAGGTAAAAACCCTGATCTGGAAATTAGGTTGTAGGAGAAGGAGAGAAAACTAAAGCTCACAACCATGGGGACTCTCTTGAGACAAGCGCTTAGGGTGATGCCAGAGCAAACTTGAGGCAGCCAGTTAGGAAGGCCAGCTTGTGCTCAGCTCTCTCACTTGGGACTGAGGCAGTTTAAAATACTGTTTGCTCTATGCCCCTCTTTCTGGGACCTATCTTTTAGATACTAACTCTGTGATTTAGTAACTGTGTGACCTTGAGCAAATCTCTAAACCTCACCAACCCTAACTTTCTTTACCTGAAAAGGAGATTAACATTCATTACTTTTCCAGGTTGTTCTGAGTAAATGGACATTTAGCTCATTATGCAGAGTTTCATGTATAGTAAGGTCTCAGTTAATGCTGATATCATCACCAGATCATCTTCATTGTCATCATCATCAACATTATCATCAACCATTAACATAATCAAAATTATTACCCTCCATTTTGGGACAAACTTTAGCTGAGCCCAGCTATAGGGTGCTAGAAATTGCAGATGCAGGAGCGTGAATTCTCACACTCCTCCACTATGGCACTTACATCTAATCTTTATGTCAATGCTATGGAACTTGCACTTGCCTGGCTTATTAGATTCTAAGTTCAGGTACATAGTGTCTGGCATACTCGGGGTATGTTAAATGAAAGAATGACTCAGCTGGAAAATAAGTCTAAAATGTCCCCCCAAATCTTTGGCAAGAAATAAAGTCAGTCTATAGTTTGTTCACTTTTATTTTTATTATTTTCTAGGATTTATAAACTTAAGTAAAGAGAATATTGAGCAATGATTGCAGTATAATAACAATACTTAAAATGTGATTCTATGTGCTGTGTGATACTGTGACACTGTGGTTGCTTCGATTAGGCTATTGGGCATGATCTTGTGTTCTCTGCACCCCTCACCAAATAAAAATGTGTTTTATTCTATTGAATAAACCATTGAACCCTATCTTACCATCCACTTATCTTTGATTTATTTCTTCCTCATTAATCTAAGAGTGAATAAGGCAAAAAGCATATCACATATGTCTTGTAAATTATCTTAAATAGTAAGAGAGCTATTGTTTGTTTTCTCATTATAATTAATTAAATCAGTGTATAACTAAGATGTATGTTGTCCATTGATTTCAATTTTATTTGTCATAAATGTTGCTGTCCATTCGTGGTAGATTTCGAGCTCTAGTAATCACAAGTAAGAAGGCACCTGGCTACCTTGATATTTTCTGAAAAGATAATGTATGACCACAGCACCAGCAAATTTATATTCATAAACATCAGCATATAAGGAGCTGTTGTGTCGGGAACACTGAAAATCTGATAAATATTAATTTCTAGGCTGGTATTTTGTCAAGGATGTTTAGAATCAGCATTTCATGTTTTTGTTTTTGCCCTTGGAGTCTTCTAAATGATAGAAGTAAAATTCTGCAGTCTTTAGCAGGGTCGTGTTTCCATGTTCAAAGGTTTGCCAATATTTTGTTTTTCTACATGGTGAGATTCTACCCTTGATTACTGAAAAGCTGTGTTTTTTGCCTTTTCACTGTATATCTCTGGTTTTTATAGGCCTATAGAGCAAGGGTATGTGGTCTTTATTTGATTTTATTTTCAAAATCAGCACTTACTGTTTTTAAAGTACAAAGACTCAAGAAAGTTGTATTCTATATATAAAATATAGGCAGCAATATTCTAAAAACTATTCTAAGCTTATGAAATGCACAGCTCTTAAATTTTTAAAATTTATGTGTTTTAAAAAATGATTGCTTTTATAGTAAAATAATCGATAGATAGATATTTTCTATCTTTTTTGTACTAAAATACCAGAGAAACAGTTCAAATTGACTAATGTCTTTTCAGTCATGAGGCCTTATCATCTGGTGCAAGTCTTTTGGTTATGTATATTTTGAAAGTGAAGATTGAAATGCCCATGAGGAATGGGGGTTGAAGCCATCCACTCTGCAGTGTAAGACCTAAATTTTAATCCTTGGTCTACCACCCCTAACCAGTTGTGTGATTTGGGGTGAGTCATTTAACCTCTCTGACCCTTCCTTTCTCCATTGTAAACAGAGATAACAATACCCTCCTCACAGGTTTGTTGTGAAGATTACTAGAAGCAACATGTGAGAGTGCTCAGCCATCAGAGCTCAGTCAAGTATGATCTCTTCTGGTCTAGTGGTTACCAGTCCTAGGTTTGTTACTCATACACTCTATGCTTTGTCTGCTTCCATTTCTCTACTCTCTAGAAGGGGGCCATTACACTGAATAGCCTCTGGAGTCATGATGAGTTCTCTAGAATTGCAATTCTAATCTCCCTGTCAAAAAAAAAAGTGCTGAGAAGTTGCTTGTGTGGTCTGTGCTCTCTTTGCCTCTCGACTTCCTGGTGGAGGAAGGGAGGCATTGAGCCACAGTTACAATATGCAAATGAGCCATTTTCAGATAATAGGAAAGAAATAAAATATGATTGCACTATAACTAGATTCAACATGTTTATCTGGAATGATTCAAAAAGCAATTTAGGGACATGGCTATAATGCTGGCAGTGATAAGGTGGTAGAAAGAGAAAAAGCTTGGAATGGGGTCATTTACTCCCTCCTTACTAAGTGATATTGGAGAAGCAGTCAGTTTGCATAAGTCTTATTATCTTTATTTTTAAAATGGAACAAAGATTCCTAACTTGTAAGGATGAAACGTGGCACATGTAAAAAGTAGATTATAAGGCATGCAACATATTTTATGTACCTAAGAAAGGTTAATTTTCTTTTTTATCTTTTCTTTTCTATTAATTTCCCTATAACTGGACTTCATAATTTCTCTGCCAACAATACCACCTATATTTGATAAAAAGGCTTCAACCAAAGAGTCACCAAAAAAAAAAAAGTCAGGATTCCACTTTGGCTATTGATAAGGATGGAGTGCTATTTGTAGGGAGAACCTATGGAGAAGTGAAAGCCACTAGTATAAAGGGCCCTTCTCAGTCCTGCAGAGGATGTGATTCCTTCAGATTGCCAAATGACTGGTCTGTCAATCATGCACTCTGGTTAATACTCTCATTTGCAGAGCAGAATAGAGAAGTGCTCAGGGCAAAATCATAGTGATACCTAAGAGAATGGCTTTTGTGGGGGAAATGCAAGAAATTCAATATTTCTAGAACATAATGTGCAAGGAAAGGGATAGCAAGAGATGAGACTTGAGCAGTAAACAGGGGCCAGGTCATTGAGGTCTCTGTAAATGGTGAGTCATTGGAGGATTTTAAACTCCAAAATGACGTGATCAGATTAGCAGCAAGATCATTCTGTCAGCAGTGTGAAGAATGAATTGAAGGAAAGTGAGACTGTAGGCTCAAGACAAGTCAGTGCTTTGCTGCTGACATCTGTTGAGAAATGACAAGGCCTTGAACTAAGGCAGCAGCACAGAGAAACACTGGGCTGTAAAATATTTTAGGTGTTGAAACTGAAAGACTTGGTGACTGCCTGGGTCTAGGTGGTGATAAAGCAGTTGTATTGGAGTTACACTCTGGATTTCAACTTGGCCCATTAGGTCAGGACTATCTCTGAGATCCCAGATGTCCTTGCTTCCATGAAGTTTTTGCTAGTCCAACTTGACAGAAAGAAGTCACTTCTTCAACAATTCCATTGCATTTTTGTCTACAGTCACACTTATTTTGTCCCTTGAATTATAATTATTTGTGTGCACAGTCATATTCTCTATTGATTTTAAGGTTACCAAGATGAAGACCTTGTTTAATGCATCCCTGAGTCCCCAGTAAAATCTGATTAATTGTCTTAAATAATACATGCAAATTGTCATTTCACTAGAAAGACATATTGGACATATGTTCCATTTATTTGTCTAGACCACAGATTAAAAGGTTTTTCAAGACATTGGTCATAGGAATGTCTCCTTTGGAATAGCATTTCTGGTCCCATTGGTTGTTTCATTAATAACTACTTCTTGATTTCTTTCCTTCCTTTAATTGATTAATTTCTCTCTGATTCTATAGATTATGTTTTCCAAGTTTATTGCACCCTGAAGGGAAATTTTAAAATACTGTTCTATTTGGGATCAGTTAAAGCTATCATCTCCTCCTAGTTCCTTGCATACCTCTATGTCCTTAAAGAAGATTATATTAATCTAGTAGGATCTGTTTAGCTTGAAAATGTGCTGGCTGTAAGTTAGTAACCTCATTTCTTCAAATGATTATGTGATCTGTTTTGCAGTACTCTCTGATTTGTGAAAAGCAGGTCTACAAGGATAACAGAATATAATGAAAGGACAGTTCTTGATTGTGACACAGAAAGCCTGGTCTCTAGCTGTCATTCTGTTACAGGCTATCTGTGCAGCCTTGAAAAAGTAACTTTACCTTTTGAGCTTCAGTGTCCTCATCTGTAAAATGAGAATGTTCGACTAGCATTTCAAATAAAGATTCCCCATATCCCAATGCTGCTAAGTAAACTGGACAAACCCAGTTGTATACTCAAGACTTAATTTTTCCGTTAAAGTGTACCCTGTCCTATCAGGGCCAAGCAGGGAAGAAGACAGGCCCAGGAACTAAAAACAGAAGGAAACAACAACAACATAGCCAGATCTAGGTCCAGAGGTTTTTGGGAAGCAGGCCATGTGAACAGGCGAAGAATGAAATCCAAAGGGTATAGCCTTGGAGAGCAGGTGGTCATCCAAACAGTCAGATGGCATGGGGGATGGGAGGAATAGTGGCCACAGCAGGCAGGCAGTGAAAGGCAAAGAAAGAACCCAGGAGCATGTAATGCTCAGAAGTCAGAATCATGGAAGTCTGTCAGGGATTAGCAGGGCCCTGGCCACCTGCCTGGGTTCAGGGGCAGGGCAGAGATGAAAAAGGAAGAAATGGGAGTGTGGGGGGGAACCAGAGCAAGTCATAGTTCCAGGTTTGGAGAGCCTGACATATTAGGCAGGTCTCCAAAAGAGAGATTCAGGCAGAGAGGAGCAAGACAGAAGGTGAGTTCTCGGAACTGGGGCACCAGGTGGGGTTGAGTTGGAAAAGCCCAGTTATGAGAACTGGGACAAAAGGTCAGAGCTAGGTAGCTACCTAGGAGGTAGGTTAATGCTGAGGCCTACAGTTTTATAATTTGGGCTACTTTAAGTATCTACAGTTTTTAGAAAGCAGTGATTTCTCCTGTCAGCTATCATTTCTGACAACTTATGTACCGTCTCTCTTTTCTCTCTCACCATCTATCTCCTCTCTCCTCATTCTCTTTGTCCTTGTCACTTTCATTGAGAATTTACAATGTGAAAAGTATGAATAAATATGGAATGTTCTAAAGATAGAGATAGGTAAATGGATAATCACAATACAATGAGATAAATGCAGCAGAGAGGCATGTGCAAAGTACAGAGAGAGCTGAGGAGTAAGAAGTCATTTTCCTCCAGAGGAAGCGAGGAAGACAGCCCAGGAGTAAGTATTCTTTGAAATGCACCTGAAGGGCACATAGCAGTTTGTCAGGTAGACAGGTGGGGCAAGGGCAGACCTGGGCAAAGAGAGCTGTATTTGTATATAGGCATGGAGTTAATCAAGGAATGTGCATGTTCAGGGAATAAGGGGTTCAGTGTGGTGACAGCTAGGACAGTGGTGTGGGAAGAGTTTTCAGAACTTGTTGAGATTTTTAGAATGCATATGACACTACTATTGATTGTACAGAAGTGATACTCTTGGCTGAAAGATGGGAGTATGCAGAGGGTGATAACAGTGAGACCAATAGGGGCATTGCTCATGGCCCTGGTAACAAATGGCAGGGATGGAACCAGGGTCATGTCAATGGAGATTAGCAGCAACAGTCAGGTTTAAGGGAAAGAAGCAAGGGACCAACAAAGATGCAAGTGAACTAAATCATAAACAAATGCCAGGAATCAATGGCAGATGGCAAAGAAATAGGGAATTGAGTCTTTCTTTATATATGTTACCCTCTCAGTGAAGCCTTCCCTGTGTACTTGTTTACCACTGCCCTTGTCACATTTCTATTTCTCTTATTTACCGCATCCCTTAGTACTTTATAGTATCTACCATACCACATATTTTATTTATCTTGTTTATTTTCTGTCACCTTCTGCTAGAATGTAGCTTTCTGAGAGCAAAGAGTTTGTCTTTTTAAAAGAACGGTTTAATCCTCTTGTCCCTTGCTCTTAGAACATTTACTGGCATGCAGTAGACAGTAAATATGGAACTCATGAAATCAAGGCAACAACAGCCATGAACCAAAACTTACAGCAAAACAAGACTTACAATATTCTCTATGAAAGAAAGTCTTTAGACCAGACTACCCCCTTCATTTTACAGGAGACAGAAGTGATTTGCCCATGTTCACACATAGAGCAAGTCAGGCAGAGATAATAGAAAGTGAAGGGTTTGTGAATGTATGGGTCTTGGTCTCCCAGGGGCTAATTAGCATGGGGGAAAGGAAATAAAGATGACTGTGGGAAGAATGATACAGCTACAAGGCAGTCCTTATGTCACTAAACTGAAACTTACCAACATACAACAGATACATAGTTTGATTTCCTTTTGTAGCTTAAAAATGCTGAAACAATTGCTTCTTTCTCCCTTCAAGGACTATTCTCATCCATTTTGTGCTTTGCCTATCCCTATTCATAAATTACTCTCTCTCTCTTTCCCCTTCCTCGTTACAGGAATAAAGGGAATATTCATTTCTTTTGAATCTAAACATCATATATCAGCACTTTCTTTTCTATAATATATTGTCTCTGTATCCCTCTTTCTTTGTCTCTCAATAAACATCAACAGCCATTGGCCTATAGGACAAGAATGACAATATTTGATTATCATTTTTTCATTTTCTTTTCTTTCTTACCTTTTTTTTTCTTTTTTTTTTTTTTTTGAGTAGGAGTCTCACTCTGTCACCAAGGCTAGAATGCAGTGGCACACTCATGTCCACTGCACCTGCTAGGCCCAGGTGACCCTTCAACCTCAGCCTTCCAAGTAGCTGGGACCACAGGGATGCATCATTCCACCTGGCTATTTTTTTTTATTTATCGTAGAGACAATGTCTTGCCAAATTGTCCAGGTTGATATTGAACCCCTGGACTTAGGCAATCCTCTCACCTACACCTCCCAAAAGTGCTGAAATTATAGGTGTGAGCCGCTGTACTTGGCATGGTTATATTTTTCATATATAGAAATGTTAAAATATTTAAAAGGTATGAGGATTTGAAAATCATATGACAGATTAAGTTATCAATTTATGTTTTATCAGTCTGTTCATTTGTTCCTTCCTTCCTTCCTTCCTTTTTTCACTTATTCTGTTGTTCACATACTTCCTTAGCACCTATTAACAATAGAGGGTTGGGTTGTTTGGGGTACAAGAGTAAATAAGAAAGTTTACAGCATGGTGACAAAGATAGGAAATGAGGCAAACACAAAACTTTCAGTCATTCAATAATATGTATCTAGTTTGTATCTACTTACATTTAAATCATTGGACGCATGTTTATTTAATAGCTGCTATGTATCTAGGCACTGTGTTAGGCAATGTGAGTCTAATAGGAAATAAAATACACATAATCCCTGTCCTTCTTGAGATTCCTTACTAGTTGAGGAAATAAATATTAAATGACTGTGGTGTGTGCTGCAGTGAAAAGGTGTGGAGGGGGCAGTTACTAAATTTTTCTAGGGAATAAGGGAAACTTCTTCAAAGAAGTGATGTTTGAAATTAACTCTGAAGACTGAACAGAAATGAACTAGGTAAGGAAAGGTAGAGATGGGAAGAAGGTGTCTGTGCAAAGAGAATAGTATGTAAGGCCATGAGACAAGAAGGGCATGTCTCATCAAAAGATGACAAGAAGGCCAGAGTAATGAGAGCAGCAAGGAGAAAGTGAGACTAGAGTGACACACAAAGATGCCTCATGCAGAATGTTACAGAACATCAAAGCTGGGCATCAAGTTCTTTGGTTTTCTTCTCCAGAGCAATGGGAAGTAAACAAAGAACAAAGGTTGTAGACACAAGAAAGTAATTATACAATTTGAAATTTGGAGACCCAATTAGAGGGTGGTGAACATAGATGGAGTGAAAAAAATTAGAGAGATGCAGAAATATTGGATACAAACTCAAAAGAGAAAGAATTCTGTTGAGAATGTTGACGAAGTATTAATGAAAGAGGTAGCCTTGGACTTGGCCTTGAAAAAGATGTAAGATTCCAACATGCAAGGGTAGGAACCATGGGGTATCAAGATCATTTTCAACAGAAGGCCAACATGTAGGAAGTCAAGGAGATGTGAAAGCATAGGTGAAGTATGGGGAACAGCAATTCAATAGTTCTGACTGAGGCATAAGACAAACATCCAAATTATATGAGTTGAAAATAGATTGAAAAGTAGAAGTGAAGGTGGAAGGGTCTGAGTGTTGTACCACTTGAATTTTACTGTGTAAGCAAATTAGAGTAATTGAAGAATTTTGAGCCCACAAGTGCATACTCCATAACTGTTTTTAGGGAGATTAATCAGGTAGCAAAACATAACAAGGACTGGAAAGGATAGAGGTTGCAGGGAATGAGAACAGTTGGGAGTCTAACACAAAAGATTTGGCTGAACCAATCAGGGCTTGAAAGAGGGTGGTAGCACAGAGAATACAATGGATGTAAAAGGTATTATGGAGGTAAAATTAGCAGGAATTGGCAACTGATTGGCTGTCAGGCAACATGGGGGAGGTTTAAAGTCTTCATAGCATTGTCAGCACTATATTTTATCTGATCATTTTACCTGGTACACATCTCTGAGGTAGGCTATAAATCTGGTGCTCTGGAATACAGACTGATAACCACATGATATCTTGCCTGCATGCCATGAATAGCTGTGTCAATACTGTAGCAGTTTTTGGGTTACTCCCAAATGGACTGTGTTTTAAATGTTAACCTACTAGCAATTATCTCCATGTCCTATTAGCAATCAACTGAACCATCTGTTCCTACTGATAGAGGATATCTTCTGGAAAATGAACTTGAGAATGGTGAAATATCAGATATTAAAAAAAAAGATAAGATAATTGAGGAGGAGTGGGAAATTATTCCTTTTTTTTTTTACATGGAGCTTATCATATGATATGTAAGATATATAATGAATTTTAGGAGTTAATTTTGCATTGCCAACCTTTATTTTTTACATGAAAGACAATTATGAAATGATATGAATGAAAAAGTAGTGCCCTTAGTGGAAAAAGCCCTGGATTTGGAATGCAAAGAGCAAAATTTGAATTTATCTCTGTTATTTATTGGCAATATAATCTATGTTGCCACTTAATATCTTTCAGCCTTAAATTTCCCATCATAAAGATACTAGTACCTGTATTGCCTAAGTCAGAGTTGTTTGAAGATCAAGTGAGCTGATATATGTGAGAGAGTGATGCCCAAATAGTACAATGAGACCTAAAGAGGGACTTGAGTGTAAAAATCCAAACTGTCAGTGAACTAGACCTGCAAGCCTGTAAATATATATCATTGGGCAGCAGGGGAAAGCTTTCATATTAGATGATGAAGGTTATTAGATCAAGAAACTTGATTACAAATTTGTGATCCATTAGAATCCCAAAATAACTGGTCATGGTGTTATATCGAAAAAGGGTTCTTAGTGTGAGTCCTGGACCAGAGGCAGCTGTAATATCTGGGAACTTGTAAAACTGCAAATGATCAGGCCTCACCCTAGTCTTATACTTAATGGGAAAATTTGAGGATTGTGTTCAGTGATTTGTGGTTTAAAAGTCCCCTCAGGTAATTCTGATGTACTGTAAAGTTCAAGAGCCACTGATACACAGGAAAGAATCTGAACTGTATAGCCAAACCTGAAGACACATCTTAACTCTGAACATACAGTGACCTTGAACTTGTTCTTTAACAATAACTGCCCCCACTGTGGTAGAGGATTGAGAGGGATAATATAGATAAATTTTATCCCTCTTAGAATACTAGCCTACTAGCTAGGCTAACATAATGCCTGTTAATTCTTCTGACTATATAAAGTTTGTTTGCTTTTTTGTTTGTTTTGGTTTTCTTTTTTTGAGTTGGAGTCTCACTCCGTCGCCCAGGCTGAAGTGCAGTGGCATGCTCACGGCCACCCCAGTGTCAACCTGCTGGGCTCTGGCAATCCTTCCGCCTCAGCCTTCCGATTAGCCAGAACTACAGGCGTGCACTACCATGCCAAGCTAATTTTTTATTTATTGTAGAGACAAGATCTCACCAAGTTGCCTGGGCTGTTCTCAAAACCGCGGGCTCAGGCAATCCACTCGCCTCGGCTTCCCAAAGTGCTGGGATTACAGGCAGAGCCACCAAGTCCAGCCTAAAGGTTTTAGTTCTTTTCCCCTTCCCTGTATTTTTAAACATATTTTAAAAAGTTATTTCAGTGGAAATAATTTTCAATGAATTTAGTTATTGACTAAGCTATTGGACCACGGAGAGGTGTGGCTTATCAAAAAACCCCAACATGCTAGAAAAATGCTGTTTCATTTTTTTATATTAAAAACACAATTTTCAAAAAGTATATGCTATTTCTTAGAAAAGTACAATTTATGCTATTGAAATTCATAGAGTGTTTATGCTTTATGAAAGTTCATCTGCTTCAAACATGCAAATATCAAGTAAATGATAGCTACTATGAAGATGACTTAGTTCTCTTCAAAAATGTATTCATAGCTAAAGTGTAGTAAAGTAATGTGGGATCACCACCCAAAACAGCTCTGTTGCTAAGGACAAAGATCAAGGCAAAGAGACCAGTCTGGGTCTAA
The DNA here is from genome assembly GCF_000164805.1 of Carlito syrichta. Lineage (NCBI taxonomy): Eukaryota > Metazoa > Chordata > Mammalia > Primates > Tarsiidae > Carlito > Carlito syrichta. The sequence continues at coordinate 214,287 of NW_007246632.1, read as the reverse complement.
TGTACTTTTCTCTTCTGTCAGAGGGAGGTCCAAAGATACTTGCATTGAGTACCAAAATATTAATTAAGTGCACTACAGAAAGTCTCAATGAAGTGCTTGAACGTGGTGCCAAGGGAGATTCATTTCTTTAATGGTTATTTATAGAGTACCTACCACTTGTTTGGCACTCTACTAAGCACGGGCTGAATAGAAGTAAGCAAAGCAGAAAAAGTCCTTGTCCTCATTGAAGAACCAATCCAGGAGAGAAGGACAATAAACAAATGATCAGCAAAATAAGCATATGATGATAAGTTGTGATAAGTGCTATGAAGGAAAAGTACAGGGTGGTTTGAGGGCATGTAGTATAAGAATTTGTAAGGTTCTGACCTTGAAGAACTTAAGGTTTCCTTTATATGCTATGCATCTTCTATGCTGGAAGCTGACCTGTGTAGATCTTTGCAGTTTTACCTGCTAGCTAACTTTCTTGCTCTAACTTTAGGAAAGCTATTTATTCTTTTCAGTTTTATCAATTATAAAATGGAACAGAAATACTAACCTGGTAGGGCTGCTATAAAGATTAAATGAAGGAATCAGCCATGTGCTTGATATGTGTTAAGGGCTCAATGAATGTTAATCATGTTAGCAAAGAGAAGGAGCAGAGGAGAAAGAGGAGGAGGAGGAGGAGGAGGAGGAGAGAAGGGTAATGATGGCAATGCTGCTGTTGTAGCAGATGGGGCAGGGACAAAGCTAGTAATCTGGAATTATGTACTCTTGATACTGAGACTAATATTTGCTACTTAGAGAAAGATATATTCATAGGACTATGACCAAAATATTAGAAAAAAATGTTTAAACACATAAAAGACAATGTCTAAAATCTACAGTGTAGTGTTTTGTTTTGTTTTGTTTTGTTTTGTTACTATATGCTAACAGACACCACGAATTTTAACAAGAAAAGGTAAGGAATCATTTGAGAGTGCTCGTTTCAAATTCTGGTCTGTATATTTGGAGATAAAGTAAAAGTGATATTCAAGCTCCTAGGTAACCATCAATTAAGAATTTGGGGAGGACGACTTTCCTGTTAGAATAAACATAGGAGCCTAAGAAGATGTGTCAGAGGAACAAAGTAACATCAAGGCCCTGAAACAAGTAGGATAATGACAAAGTACAGAGGACTACATTCAATTTATCAGTCTTTCCTTCAAGTCCCAACTTTACTTCTTGATAAGCTAAGAGGTCTAGTTAATCTTAATGAGCCTTAGTATCTTCTTTTGTAAAATAGGAATGACACCTGACAGATTTAGCTGATAAATTTAATGCTTCTTTTATGAAATGTACCTACTTTAGGTCAACTTAGTATCTACCAGGAGTGGTAAGTATTGAATGAGATAATATGAATGCCCTTTCAAAATTATGAATCACAAGGCAAACCTTAAAATTATTGATAATAAAATTATTATAATTTGTGCCTTATATTTTTACATTTAAATTGCAAACCATTTATAAACTCCTTGAGTGTGGAAATTATGCCATATTTATTTTAGTGTCTCCCAGATAAGTCAACACAGCAAAATTTCATGTATAGACTGAGCTGTAGAGGATCTATCAAGTTGAAGAAATCAGACTTGCTTAGACAAAGAATACAATATTTCTGGTGACTGATATCATGACAGACTAGGTTGAGTAGCTTCAGTAGACATGTATGCATCCAAATTCAGTGAGCCAAACCTGTTGGTTTCAAGTTTATCAGTGAGGTTAAAGTTCAAGCCCAGGCAAACTCCTCAGACTTTTGCTGAACTCCAAAGCAAAGAATAGTCATTCTCCACTGACTTTTACTCATTGAATAAGCTTTTACTGGGTGTTGTGTTGTTGTTATGTCTCCTTTCTCTAGGCGCCCACCATCTAGTGAAGGAGAAGAGAAACAAGCATATTGTAGTGCAGTTTGAGACACTTTGAGGTGAAAGTATCTACAAAAGGCTGTATATTTAAAAGAGTCCCCCTGATGAGGCAGAGAAGGCTTCCCAGGTGGGATGAAACTTGGGTTTAGGAGAAGGTGCACCAGCAGGACAGCTAAGAGGATAAAGAAGGAAAGGCATTCCAAGAATTTTTGGTCCCTGTTTTCATGAGATGGTCTGTCTGATGAAAACTGATTCTTGTTTAGGCTGAGAGATGTGTGTACCTCATGAGAGATGTAATTGAGATCTCAATTAATTAATTTGTTAGTGATTCCTCCCTTTTTATGCAACCAATCCTAATTTATTCTTTATCCATTTCATACATATTAAAAGGTGAAAATGTGAAGCTGTAACTGAGAAAGTGTCATAGAGTTCTGAAAATGAATTCACTGTAGGAGTCTAAATAGAAAGTAAAATTCAGCTCTTTAAGCTACTTTCTTATGGAGAGTGTTTTGAGTCAGCAGTAATTCTGGGTATGGAACACATATTGTGCTTCATAAATTGGGCTGACCCAGAATATTGCAACTGATGTTACAACACTTCATATGGAGTCTTATTTTGCATAATAAGAATTGTGTAAACCCATTATCAACTCTGTTCCTTATTGGAGTGTGAATGGTGTATGGGGGTTATTTTGTTTGATTTACCTTTGCTGTCTACTTAAAATACCTGAATATCAACAACACTATTAGACTGTCTAACATATCCTTAAAATGAAGACACAAAAAGAGGTTTTAATCAACCAGAAAATGTATATTACAAATTCATATGTTGCAAATTTTATATTAAGGCTGGAGTGTGTCTTAACAAATCCTTATTCTTACAGGGTACCTGGCATGAGGGGTACACATGGATAAAGAAGAGCAGTCCTTTCTGGCTTGCTGGTCATTAATCCTATTTATTATTTCCAAAACCCTAGATGCCAGTATGAGATCCACTCTTTCTTGATAATACCACCAGTATCTTCTATCTTTCATTTCTCCCGTTCTTTGACAGCTTTACCTGTGGTTTCCTCCTTGTTCTTCCAGTACCTTTGATTCTGTACCTTTTTTTTTTTTTAAGTTGGAGTCTCACTCTGTCACCCAGACTGGAGTGCAGTGGCCGCTCCCGGCCACCACAGCCTCGACCTGCTGGGCTCCGGCGATCCTTCCGCCTCAGCCTTCGATTCTGTACTTTTTAAGAGTCTTCAAGCACATAACACTTGGCCAGCACTCCCTCTACAGGTGATCTGACGAATCCACTACAATTACCCTCTCATAATTATATTTCTTTCAATTCTTGTTACATGTTGCCAAAGGTTGGTGTTTCATCTGTTTAAAATAACTATGGCAAAAGTACAAGAAAACCTTTCAGATCTGAGCCAACTTAAGTAACAGTATCACTTAGATTCTCACAGTCTATTTCTCTAGATAGAATTCATTGTTATAAAAATAAAGCATTGTGAAGAAAGAATTTCATGTATAATTGTTTTTGCATTAAGGCAAATAATGGTTCATTTGTCCCTGTGAAAACAGAACCATTGTTAATTTCCATAGACTGGCAAAAAACATTTTCTCCTAAAATAATCTAGTAGTTATTGCAACTTGTAAAATACAGTAATAAGTCTGAATCCTTAAAAGCAGAAGAAATTGAAAATGCCAGCATGATGTTATTAGTAGCTATATTGAATATACTTAGTCATGGTTAAAAGGTAGTGTATGAGGCAGTATAAGCTAACTACGGTAACAAAAAAACAAATGTCAGTGACAATGCAATAAAGACTTATAACTCTCACATCATTGTCCAGTTGATAGTGCTGTTGACCACACAGTCATGCAGAAACCTCTGATCCTTCGATTTTGTTACTGCCATTTTCATCACTTGACTTCCAAGATTGCTAACAAAAATACAGAGAGGGCATGAATAACTGTGCGAGTAGAAGTGGTTTCATGAGGAGTTCTGGACATGGCCCACATCATCTCTGCCTACATTCCCCCAGAGAGCACACAATTAATGGTGCCAACCTAGCTTCAAGCAAGGCTGGGAAGAATCATCATCTTTTGGTTCAGGAAAATAGTACAACAGTTTGGTGAGAAAATAGCATTGTCTAAGACAGAAGCTTAAAATTTAGAATAAAGTGATTATTTTACTAATCAATGTAATTTTCACTCCTCTTTCTTGTTTCAGAACAACAGCAATCTCCCACAAGAAGTTTTAATCAAGAAAGGCAGTGTATCTATATTTGAAAGCAAGGACTATGGAGTCATACCAGTCTTGGTTCAAATTTTTGTTTATTCTTGTTAGCCTTTTGCCCTCTTTAAGGTCTTCTATCCTTATTTTTAAATTTCTTCATTCGTTAGTTGGGAATCAAGGTACTTAACAAGAAGAATACTGTGATGATAGAATGAGAGAATGTATGCCACATAGGAAGTATTCAGTAAATGATAACTGCTATTATTTTTATGAATAAGACAGTGTAAAGGGTATTAATGCAGGTGGTATTTACAATTGAATCTCTTCTGGATTCTTAAATTTGGGACTAATTATTTCATTCAAACTACCTTTTAGCTCCCAAACTCTTAACCTAGTCTCAGAAAAATTGTTCTGCCGTCAAAAAAGGAGTTGAATGAGGAGAGGAACATCTCTGGCTGTGGTAAACAGAACTCTACAGATTTTTCATTTTGCTGGAGTGGGGGTGGGAGTTGATAGCTGCCCAGTCCACTGGAATGTGATGCCTGTTTTTTCAGTGACATTAAGGATGACTCACAAAAGAGCTTGTTTTTGCCAACCCTGTCATTGCATCTGTCTCAGTGAGGGGGCCCAGTTGTACCTCTTAGGCAGAATGGCTTATTGAGGTTTTTCACTCTCTAATTTCTGTGAAGGTGTTTTCTCCTTGATGTATGCACATAAATCACAGACAGTTGCACAACATGTAAAATATTGAGTCTTAGACTAAGCAAATTTATCACAATTAAGTAGCAGAGTTCTTAGTGCCCAGAAAGGAAAGCAATTGTGCCATCTAGTACAGAATGTTTCTTTTCTTGTGAGTAAAAGAAAAAAAATCAGAATACAGTATCACCATTTATGTGTTAATTTTAAGGCATTGTTTATGAAAATTTTCTCTGAAGAGATATAGTTAATGACTTTTGCTGCTGTTTCCCATTTTTGCAATGAAAATCATCTATAAAGCTATTTAGCCCATATGAACCTAGTACAGTACTTTGAATTTATGGAGTATCGAAGTTATCCTCGAGAACTTTTCACTTTATGAGATTTAATTTATAGGAAAAGTGGTGCTGTAAGGAAAATATTTTTTAAATTCTAATTTACAAGTAGAAAAATAAAGCAATAAGTAAATTAAGTGGTGGCATCATGGGATAAAATGTCAAAATAGCCAAAAAGAAAATTCAGAACTGCTAATTTTTATGTCAAAATACTCCTGTGAGAGCAGTCTGTCTTTTATTTGCTACCCTATTGTTTGATGCCTCATAATGATTCTATTAACATAATCGGAGGACATTATCTAGTCTAGCCCACTGCCCTTGGGCAGCTAAATGATTAAACCATTCAGAATAAGAACTTCTGTTTCTGACAATATGTTGAACTATTCTATTTGGACCAAACTTTCCTCTAACCACAACTAAAAACACACAATATATTAAGAAATAAGCAAACACAACTTCTTTTTATGTACTTATTTTAAATTGACAGATAGCATTGTATGTTCATGTAAGGCATGGTATCTTGAAGGACATATGCATTGTGGAATGATTAAAACTAGCTAGTTAACAAATGAATTCCCTTAAAATACCAAACAAGAATCCAGAGGGTTGGTGTTACACAAAACCACTTCTGTCTCAAGGGCATTTGCAACAAAATAAATTTAATCTTTGAAGTCAACCCACAAATATTTTAGATTGGAATTATGGGATATCAATTATAAAATATTTATTGTTTAAAGTAATTAATTCAAACTTGAATAAATACTACAGAAAATTATTTTTAAAAAAACTTTCCTGGCAGACTTGAAAACATTTAAATAGAACTTCAAGAAAATAAACAAATTTAAATCAAAAACAAAGTTGAAAAGTGTAACAACGGATTAGCCAAAGTTGAAGAGACAATGAGTGAACTAGAAGATAACCTAGAAAAATTATCCAGTATGTACAGAGGCAAAAAGATGAGACATATGAGAAGCTAGGAGACATTGAAGATAGGTGAGAAGGACTCGTAAGTATCTAGCAGGCGTTACAAAAGGAGAGATTACAAAGCATGTGGCAGAGGCAATATTAAAAAAAAATGGCCAAGAAGTTTCTGGAATTTATAAAGTGAACACATACAGAGAGAGATTCAAGGAAAAACATAGATCCCTAACAGATTTGTTATTGTTCTTGTTAAAATTCACATCCAGGCATAGCATGGTGAAGATGCAAAACACCAAAGAGAGAGATGTGTTCATAACAGATGGACAAGGTGGGGGTAAGGGAGGGGCGGAGAGAGGGACAATGTTTATCTCAACATATCCCGAGAAAATAACTCTCATCCTATAACTTCCTGTTTAAAAATAAAGGCTAGATAAAGACACTTTCAGAAAACCAAAACCTGAAAGACTGGCACCAGGAAATCCTCACTGAAGAATGTTCTAAAAAATGCCTCTTAGGCAGAAGGAAACTGGTCCTAAAGTGTTATATATGTGAATTAACCTAAATAAATATACATTCTATAAAACGATAATAATACTTTGTGTGGTTAAAAAATTGAACAGAGTAATAATGTAATATACTAATATGTATTTATATTAATAATATACAGTCATGGGAGAATAAAAATACTGACTGTTTAGAATTTGATAAGTATACATCTTTTATAATTTCAAGGATAACCACTTACCATAGGTAAAGAGAAAAAATTGTATGATTTAAAAATAAATAAATCTAAAAGAGACCGTGTGTGGAAGCATACACCTGTAGTTCCAGCTACTTGGAAGCTGAGGTGGAAGGATCACCTGAGCCCAGCTGCATTCCAGCCTGGGTGACAGTGAGACTCCAACTCAAAAAAAAAGAATCTAAAAGAAAGCAAAAAGGAGAATAAAATAAATACAAAGCAGTTTGGACAAATGAAAATCAAAAATAAGAATGTAGTTAGAAAGTCTAATATGTCACTCATCATTCAGTGTTATTAAAACTACTGCTACACATAACTAGAGAGCTGAGTCTCACAATATTATGGTAAGAGAAATAGGCAAGTCACTAAATAATAGATTTTGTGTAATTCTGTTTCTATATAGTTCAAAATAAGCAGACTACACTTTGTCAAAGATGAAAGGTGGCAAAAGTCTATGAAGAAAAACAGGGAAATAATTATTATAAAAGTTAGAGTGGTGATTACAGAGAGTATTTGGCAAGTGAAAGTAAGAATTTTTTCAATAGATAAGCTAATAGATTTAATAAATAATTGATACCATATACATGTATGCTGTACAAGTTTATCCTCATGTTTTGTGTTAATTATTTAGAGCAAACTCCCAGAATGGAGATCAGTAGGTCAAATATATTTTTATATTTATCACCCTAAATAATAATGATTCAAAGTATAGGCCATTTTGTTACAGAGTACATATTACATATTAAGTTGCTCCCCCAAAATTTTATGTCATCTTATGATGCCACCAGAAATACATGAGAACCAAGGTCTTTTTATTTGCACTAATACTGTTAAACTATCCATTTGAAGTAAATTTAATAGGCAACTCTATTGTTATTTTCAAGTATGCTGATGCTATTATGTTAATAGTTTATAATCATAAAGACTTACAGCAAAGGGTGAAGAATGTGGAACCTGAACCCAGATTGGAATCCTAGCTCTGTTACAGTAGCTGTATAACTTGGGCAAGAGATTTTACCTGTTTTCTCCTTTTGAGGACAAAAACAGAATCTACCCGATAGAGTTGTTGAAAGGATTAAATGTAAACTGCCAAAACCAATTTGTGGTATTTAGTAAGTGTTCAATATATGCTTGCAATTACTTTATTATGATTATAAGAACAGACCAAAATGGATTTGACTTTAGCATACATCACATTCCTTGAAACATCATATCGATGATTAGTAAAATATGACATGGCCAACCCTGAAGACAAGTACTATCCTACCCCTGTAGGACCCTTGGCATGTGATTCTTGTGGATGTCCTTTTCACTCTGAGGGCCTCTAGTGTTTAGTGTTGACTGTGAGAAAATCAAAGAGAAGATGGAGAATGTTTGCAGTCACTAAATTAATTCAGTAGTGAAATATTGAGCTGCATGTCTGACTTTGTAGTAGGCATTCGGAACATAGTCATGTATAAGGTACTGCACAGTAGCCAGGAGAGGAAAAGCAAATATCTAAGTGTTGGAAGAAAGGCACAGGGGTACAATGGGGGCAGAATTATAGGAGGCCTAAGACTCATTTAAGCGTAAAGGAAAGTTTCCCTGGAGAAAATTCATATTTAGCACTCACTAATATACAAATCTCTGACAAATGAATCATGTCATCAATTCTTCACGATGATCCCATTAGATAGTTACCCAGTTTATACTATATTTATAGAAAAGCTGAATTTCAGAGAGCATGACTGGCTAAGTGAGGTAGTTTCTTCATTTTCAGAAACACACTGGGATTTCCATAAAATGAAACTACTCAGGTGGCACATAAAATTCTCTTTATACCCCCTTAGCAAATAAAATTCATAATCAGCTGCGAGCCAAATTCTAGCATGCTAAACTGTAAACGGCTGCTTTGGTTTTTCACTTTTTAAAAATTTTTTGCATCAACAGAAAATCCCAAGCTAAATTTAAATTGGACTTTAGGAAGAAAGAATTCAAGGGAAAATCATCAGCATCTAGTTTTGTTTGGTCTCCATTAAGTAGTCTCAGAATACAAATCAGCTGTAGTGTCACTGTTAAATGTGCAGGAAGTACTCAGAAAAATTCACATCTCTGGTAGCATTCTTCCCTAGGTTTGTCTTGAAATTTTTAAACCTACAATTGTGCTTGAATTCATTGGTTATCAGATTATAGTGAGATATCTATTGTTTGATACTTGATGTTAACATACAATATAAAGTCTGGTTATTGGAAAAATAAAATTCCAAAACTATTTGTTTGGTCTGGGTTATAGGTAAAAATGAAATTAGGCTGTCTTAAAGGATAGTCTACCTCATCCAACCTCTTCCCTAAATGAGTAACCATTGTCATTGGTTTCTTATTCACACTTACAGAATTTCTTTAAAATTCAACCAAATATTTGAAATTTTCTCCTCATATATAAAATATATCATACATATTTGTCTGCATTTCTATTTTTTTCACTTAATGACATATCTTTAAGATCTTCCCATATCAGCACTGGTTTTTTAGAGCTTTCCTTACGGTTGTAGCATAATTTATTTAGATAATTCACTACTGATGGTATTTGGGTGGTTTTTAATTATTTGCTCTTACAACTAAACCTAGTGGCATTGGAATGAATATATATGTGTACTTTTAGATTTCCAGTCCTGTGTGTAGTTGGGATGAGGACCTGTGTCTTGGTTAGCCAATGAGATAAGGATAGAATTAACACAAGCTATTTCTAGTCTGACCCTTAAAATTATTCTCTCAACTCTCCAGCCTCACCTGCCAGACCCCTTATAAATCACATGTTACAGAGGGTAGAGTTAGAAAATGAAGGAGAGCTGTCCTATAGCTTCTGAGTGCTATATTGTGGGTACCATAACATCACCTATTGTTTTCTGACTAATACAAACCTATCACTTTATAGGTGTACAAATGTATTTATAAAATGAACTATCCAAAGCATAATTTCAGCTTTATCTGCTATTTCTCAGTCTCTAAGGCCAGGTTGCCATCAGACCTTCTAATTTATCCCATTGCTTTTTTATCTCAGCCCTGGCGTCACATGCCATTGACACTATTCTGGTGTAGTACTTTCTGTTTACCACCTGATAGTCCTCTTGCCACTAATCCTGAGCTGTCTTAACTGTTCATGACATTGCTGCCAGGTTAATCTTTTCCTTTCTCTGTTCTCAAAGCTCATGCAGTTTTTTTCTGAACCTTTTCCCCCAAATCCTTTAAAGGTCACCAACATTCTACAAGATTCGTTCTAGATTTTTTATTCTGTCATTTAAGCCTGCTCACACTAACATATAGAAGGTAGTACCATATAGTGTCTGGCATGGCATAGGTACTCAATAAATGGTGGTAGCTATTATTTTTATAGCCACTTCCTACAACAAAACAGTGCCTTGTATATAGCTGACATTCAATAAATAATTGCTGACCAGTGAACTCTATAATCAGTGGTACTCATAATTCACTAAATTATATTATCATATGTTTCCTTTTCCCCCTCACATTTAGGTTTTAAGGTTTAATCATTCTTAGAGTGTTGATTAATAAGAGAATTGGATGTCAAGGCTATAGAAAGTAGCTCATATAATTCTCGATAAAACATCTAGGGAAGCATTCCTTGGTAACTTGGATGGATTATGCAATAGTACATATGGCATCCAAAGATAATTATACCACTTAAGGCAATATTAAAAACAATGTATCACACTGAATATTCATATCGAACAGTTATACCTAAATGATACTGCTAAGTCATAATCAAGTTGGAATAGCTGTTTTTAGCGTTTTTTGAGCCGTAACAGTCCAAGAGATAATTATTTGCATGTTGTTACCTCATGAATTTGAAGTAAGCCCATACATAATCTGCAGTATTTTAAAATGTTCATGAGTTGAATTTGATATTCCTTCAAGAGCTAGCTGCATTTCTGTAATGTAGGAATTATGAAGTAGACTTTTATTTCTGTTGACCAAGACAGTTACCAATTCAAAAAAGAAATGAGTATCAAACTAATTTTGGTTATTTTTCACATTGATTCTACTAATTTTAAATGAAGAAAATGCGTGAAATTACTCTGGAGGATAGATCCAGTTGTCTTGGAAACTTTGAAGAGATAAAATGGAAACAAGATATTGTCATGATTTAACAGCAAAGGCTATGAATATAAATCAACTCTAATTTTTTAAAATTGTATTTTAGTATAAACAAAATTTATTATAAAGGACCAGTAAGGACACAATGAATACAAAATGGTATGCACCATGTAATGCATTTGTATTTATATTACAAGTACAGAAAATCTGAACTCAGCATTTTGTTGTTGTTTCATTATTGATTTGGGACAGGTTTTTATGGAGTTTTAATTGAAGATCAGAAATTGAAGAAATTCAGAGTCTTCTCATCTTTCTCTTGCTCACTAGTAATTTCATATTTATATATGTTTTACAAAGTTATGCAAAGTGCCCAAGTCTTACAGTCTTGTTTAATCTAGTTATAAACTATAAGTGACACAAATAAATAATGAACACAATGAAATATCATTTGTATTGGGCTTTGCTGAAGACACCTCAAAAATAGTAGCAGATTCTTATCAAATTAATCCTCCTAGTAACATTAGCTGTAGAGATTAGCTGTAGATATAGCGCTCTCTAATACTTTGCAGAAAATAAATTGCAAGTAAGGAGCTGACATATTCCTTCACAAAGGCTTTTAGAAGCCACAAACTAGTCGATGTGAAAGCCTGGAAATTAAGGCACATTCTTTAGTGAAGGAAAGCAATCTCAGTCCCTAAGTGAAATACTTCAGGGAGATCAGTGGATACCCTAAGAGTCTAAGAGGGACATCCTAGAATTATGATGTAGTTGGTATAAAAAAAAATACACATTTAAGCAGATAAAAGTATAACATTGTTTATTGTGATTATTAATAAGTATTTCTTTAATAACAAAGACAAAAATCTTCTGCATATTTCTACTTCCAGTCACTGATATTTACTTTTTATTATTCAACTACTTTTATCTTCTTCCTTCTTTCCTTTCTTTCTTATTTCCCATACACATGCTTCTATGCAGTGAGGTTTTCTTTGCCTTGCTGCTTTATTTAGTAGCCAGGGATGGGTTCCTCTAAACTATGATATTTCTAGAAATACAGGTGCTAAAATAATTGTAATTTATAATATATACATTTCAAGTTTAAATAAATTTGTCAGCTATAAATCAAAAAGAAATAACTACACTGTTTTCCTTTATTTGCCTCCAAAAAACAACCCCTCCCACCTTCTCTCCATAACCAATCACACACACACACACACACACACACACACACACACACACACACACACACAAGCAAACCAACCGCCAGTGGGACATTTCTTATTATTAAACCATTCTTTTGATTTTCACCCTGAAGGCAACATAGAAAATTATTGGAGTGGGAAAATATGTGTTTTTGTCTAGACAGATTCTTTGGGATTGATGATTTTTAAAGATCTATTTTAGTTCACCCAATAGGATCTACAACCTCTTGGTAATTAATGACATGGCCTTCTAATCTATAATTATGATACTTCCCTCCCAGACTCCGTCACTGTTGGGATTCTGTATATCTGTAGGATACATTGAATATACATTTGTCAGCAAAACTATTTTTCAGTGTATGTCCCTAATGAGTGATTGCACTTATGGTGCAGTGTTAGAATACAACAGGCTAGAAAGGTATAACATGGGTTGACTGATAGGAAAGTGGGGTATGAAAGTGAACTTTTTTCCTTAATCACATAGCTATTTCTGGTTGAGAATGGGGAGTTAGGAGTAGTTGGGTTCTAAATCTCTAAGAATCAGATGAAGACATCTAAAAGTAGTAGTTTTAAGAGTTGTACAAACCACAAATCTGTTTTGAGACTTAACTGAATGAGAAAAGAATGTTAATGAAAAATGGTCAAAATATTTTAGGTGAATTTGGAAAATTTAGATTAAGAAAATTTTTTCTTCTCCCTGGTTTTGTTAACAGTAACGGTAATTTCTGAAAGTGAGAGGAGCATTAATTCCAAAAGCCAAATGAGAAATTTTTGATAGAAAAGAAGAGATATTTTTTCCCCCTAGAATTGGCTTTGAAGAGCATGTGCATGAGCTTTGACCTGGGGATGGTAGAAGGTTCCAGTCACATATATTAGCCAACCCTTCTCATGGTGTTAAGGCCTCATGAGAAGAGCAAAATCTGAAAAACACTGACTGTAGCTCGACTTGCTACATATTCTTTGGTCTTCTGAGTAAAGTTAAATAAACAATGAAAAGGTACTTGAAGTGTAGGTAAAATAAAGGAATATTAGTGACATAATAATCATAATCTGGCACACAATTTGATCTTTGTGGCACTTGTGGACTGTACACTTGGAACAGAATTTTTTTTAAGTTTATCTTTGTCCCACTACACATAGCAGAGGGCCTACCTTTGAACAGCTAGCTACCTTTAGACTTTTTTTTAACTGTTCCACACTGTATGCAATGTGTTCATAACTCAGTGTATGTTGTATGAGATGTGCTTGTCACTCTTGCACATTGTCTGTGATGTGTTCATAATTGATTGCATGTTGTATGAGATGTTAGACGTGGTTTTATGAAAGATGTTTTAGGGGCTGGACAACAAAGCAGAACAGACCATACCTGGCTATATATTTTTATGGGAAGATTGTACTGCTTTTCTTTTTCTGTGTTACTAATTTCTTGGTAGAAATTCTTATACTTTTGAGTGTAAATAAGTGTCACAGGAAGAAGGGCATTTAGGTACCATTTGATAAATTTTACAATCAAAAAATAAAAAAAAATTTAACACAGGATCATGGTGTTAAGTTTTCCAAACTCAAACTTAAAACAAAAAGAAATTTGCAAATAAATTGTATCGTCCATAATAAGTTATATTGCATAATTCTCAATATTTGGATATTGAATGTGTGTGTGTATGTGTGTGTATGGATATGTGTGTGTGTGTGTGTGTGTGTGTGTGTGTGTGTGTGTGTGTGTGTATTTGTTGATATACCTGTGGTAAATTCTGACCTTGACTAGTGATTGCATTATATTGTCTAAAGTCACTTACTGTCTCTGTATTTTAGCTGACCTGAATGAATGTTCTGTGGCTAATTTGATATTTTTCAGTTTTAGAAGTTGGTTATTGCTCAGCCAACTTGGTTTCATTTAATCATGATGCATAAAATTATCAGAATTGATTTGTTCTACTTAATCATTTTCTTATGAGTTCAGTTAGCTGAATACTAAAACACAGATGTATTATGCAATGTAATCACCTTCATATAAGAAATCAAATGAAATTACAGTTGTACTTGTTAAACAGGGACAACAATAATACCCACATCATAAGATAGCTGGTGGATTAGATGAGTAAGAACATGTAAGAAGATTATAGCAGTGCCTATCACATAGCAAGATTTGATAGATATATATTTTTTATAATTATGAGTTAATGGTTGATATAATACTTTCCTTGTTATCCAAGCAAGGCCACTGATTCTCAAGTTGAATTGGAAATCATGATGTTTGAACAGATTAAAGATGTTATAGGATAATTTTAGCCATGCATTGAAAGTGGTTTAACTTCCTTAGAAGAGAGAAGTGCTACAATTTTATGATTTTATTATAGAAATATATTTTAGCAAACTTGTGGGCATTCACATGGGATAGCATAGAGTTAAAGGCAGTGTGTAGATTCAGAAAGCATGGAACTTGCAAGAGGAAGGTCAGGGTTTCCAACTCTTTTACTACCTGCGTGACTTTGGGTAAATCACTAAGACTTTCTAAGCCAAGGCCTAGTATCTGTACTTGCAAAATAAGTTATTTTACAGACTGAAAACTTGCTATGAGGCTTCAATAAACACTTCATGAACATTTCAATACACTGTCTGGTGTACAACAGGGCCTCACAAAGTAATTTGTAATTTGCTTTTGTTCAATTAAACTTGTAATAGCTTATCACTTATGATAATTTAAGAACAATGTCTTGCCAAGTTTTAATACATATACTGCTGATGATCCTAAATACAACCATTTTTCCTGTAATTATATTTTCCCTCTTGACCACATTAAATTTGATATCTGGTGTTTTGTAAAATGTTTAGTTTTCATTATAAATGACTTGGTCGATTTATATTCTATGTAGCACATTGTCCTCCAAAGTAACTGCAGTTTGAAAAGTGTGTGTGCATTCAGCCAGGCTCGGTGGCTCAGTCTGTAATCCCGCGCTTTGGGAGGCGGAGGTGAGTGGATTGCCTGAGCCCATGGGTTCGAGACCCGCCTGGGCAACTTGGCGAGCTCGTATCTCTACAATAAATAAATTTTAAAAAAATCAACCGGGGATGGTAGCGCGTGCCTGTAATTCTGGTTACTCAGAAGGCAGAGGCGGAAGGATCGCCGGAGCCTAGTGGGTCTGGAGCCGGGAGTGGCCACTGCACTCCAGTCTGGGTGACAGAGTGAGACTCCAACTAAAAAAAAAAATGTGTGTGTGTTTCTTTGCTCTTTCATTCACCTTCTCCTTTTCTCCTAAGATGAGAGCTCTGGACTGTATTTATATTTATAGTAAAGAAAGAACAGATTGAGTGTTTTCAATAACTTATTAATTTGAAACATCTGATCAATTTGGTCAAAGTAATGGCTCTTCTTAGGTAACTTACATTCATTTTAGAAAAGTAAAAGATTCACTCATGATTCCCAAGTCTTTTTATTTGTAGACATTAAGTAGTAGCTGGACAGACCTGCCCTAGTGGTCTAAAGAGTCAGTTGAGTTCTGGCACGGATGCCCTTCCCTATGCCACATACTCTTAAAGTTGATAAGGCTATTTTCCATATTAACGTCTAGATTTTCAGAGGTGTGCAACCATTATAGGTTGAACAAATGTCAAAAATAAAAATCAAGTTCTAAAAGAGTAAGAAAGTTTCCAGGCTATTGTTAATTCACCAGATATTTAATGAGCTCCAAAATGTATAGGATGATGGGGCAGTGGTTTCATAGTTCTGAGGGCAATCTTTCTTAACCTAGAAATCCATAACTAAGTACCAGTTAAGTATAAGAAAGATTAAAGATAGTTCTAGTGCTGTGAGCACTTAGAAAGTTTGCCTCCCCCACATTCTTGCATTGGCAGTTTCATGCAATTGTTTTCAATGAGGGAGTAAACCCAGAAAGAGGAAGCCACAGATATAGGAAAAAGTGGAGTCAACTCAGCAGAGAAAAAGTAAGTTAATGGTGGGAGTCCCAAAAACTGGTCTGGGGAACAACCAGTTTAGATAAAAGAGGAAGTTCAGAATCTTATAAAAGAAGCTTAGAGAAACCATGACTTCATAGAATAAATGCCCTAATCAAGAGCCTGTAAATAACTAAAAATATGACAATAAAGTCAAATAATGTAAGGAAAAGACAAAGGCAGTTGGAAACTCTGGGACGGTCAGGAAAGGACTATATTTTATAGGCCTGCTACAAAAACTATACAAGATAACACGAATATAAAATACATTTTGAAATGTATGGTTTGTGAGGGGAAAATATCCATTTGACTTTAATGTGAGAAACATTCTCTCACAAGTTATCTAAGACTCATGACATTACATTTACAGGAAAATAATATATAATGTTAACATGTTACCAGGCCTGGCACTGAAAGATATTTACAGAATAATTCCAATGTAAAGCCATTTATTGATTTTAAACTTTTAGAGATAATCTGTAACATAATACAGAAGGCATTGTTATGGTTGCATGTCAAAATATAAATATCAACACAATCTTGAAAATGTAGAAGTAAATGCTTAATTGACAGATGAAAGATGTTGAAGGGAGAACAGTATCTAATACTGGCATCTTACAAAGCATGGAGTCAGGAACACCTGTTGACTAATGATGAAATAAGAAATAGATTTTAAAGAAATTAGTTATAGAGATAAATGACAGAAGGACTAAAGTAATATAAATATCAAATATATGAAGAGGAAATAGTGGAAGAGAAGAGTGAGCAACTTAAATCTTCATCTCTCATGCTTGCAAGTAAATAAATACTAAAGTTCACAAATTAAAAGTAAGAGCTACACTCATCTAGGGGTTCAGAAATAACCTAGAAAATAATTAAAAGGAAAGTGAAAACAATTCCCAGAGGAGTGTCAGAAATTAAAAAAGAATAGGGTAGGTTGGGGGATTCTAAGCTTTCTAGACAGTTTGAATAGAAATACAGATATGTGTATTTGCATATAGACCTTAGAAGCAAAAAAAAAAAAGTAAAACAATACCTACATTTGTTAAAGCAGAATGCTGTTCTCATTTCTCTGTTTATTACTTCCTGTGTTTTATCTCTGCCACAAACAGCTAACTCCTTAGGAACAGGTATTTGTTTTATTTGGGATTTCTTGTAGAATTGAAACAGAGATTGCTCAATAATAATAACTGTACCTTGATAAACTGAGCTTCTATAGCAACTTTTACAGTAGAAAACACAAAATTACAGGGTTATAAAGGTCTGTTCATTGTTAATTGAGTAAATCTTTATTAAACAAATATTATTTGCAAATCTTAATTATAGGCTCTCAATGGACTCAAGGTATATGATCCCTTCAGTTTGATAAGGATGCATATAAAGTTTATTTTCAATCATTATTTTTGAATGTTTATTATGCACCAGGTACTATTCTAGATGCAGTGGTTACTATAACAAAGTTTTTATTCCCTTACACTTAGAATCTACCAATTCCCCAAAGAAGGTACCACTGTCTGCATACTATTTAATCAACTGATAATGATATGACAGTACTCCAAATATCTGTAGAAAGAAGAAGAAACTTATAGAATGTCTCAGTTGCGATACTATCGAAGAGTTCATAAGCCATGAAAAAGATTACATTTTCAGAAAAAGAGGAATGAGTTTGCTAGAAGTATGTCACATAATCAAAATCTCTAAAGGCTGAGCTCAAAGAATGAGAACAAGCTCATTGACCCTGCACATAGCACTGAAATGATATTCATTTGGGGTTGTGATTTGTAGCAACGTACAAAAGTAAATACAAGTGTAGGCATCTTTGATGTTTAAAACCCTTTAAAAAAAGAGATCAAATGTTGCTGCTTTAGATGATTTAAGGACCTAAATGAGAGTGTTGTATTTGTGAATTTGCACAAGTTTAAGTGTAGAGGATCAAATGGTACAGAAATAATGGAAGAAGTCAGTGATCAGGCTGAGTTGTGATAATTTTGGGGTCAGAGGCAAATTGGGAGTTATGTCTATGAAGAGTTTTTTCCTTTAAATATGTAATTTTATATCCTGTCATCTCCCCTCCAAGAGCCTCCAAATATACATCTCAGTTTCCCATCCAACCCCTGCACCTGGCACATAGAAACAGATGGAAGAACTCAAAATCTCAATTAAAGCTGCCTTTAAATATATAGTGAACTTCTGTTTTGAAATCTTGTGAATTAGAAACATGGTACCAACAACCTGCCACCTTGTGGCTTTTGAAGTCATTGCAGCACAACCGAACTCAAAATCAAAATCAGCATCCAGTTTCTTAACTTTCACTGGGGCTATACGTAGGAGGTTTTATGAGCAGACACCTTATTTAAAGGAATATAATTACCCAGAGTCCATGAGAATAATTTAGGAATTAGCTTTCCAATACATATATTTTTGTAGTATAAATATCCTTTGACAATATTTATTCAAAGAGTTATAAATTCAGCTAATGGTGCCTGCATACAGTGCATTTTCCCCCCATATAAACCACAAACAATTAAGAAAGGGTTTTTTAAAGCTGCATTTTGCAGATGATTTAGGTATCAAGTACGTAATAGGCACTCAACAAATATAGTCTTGTTAAATTTTCCCATAATTAATTTTTCAAGAATTAGACTTAGAGATTATTAGAATTAAAATGAAATCGTTTGCTCAATAACACAATTATTTCAGTAACTTATTTAATATTCTTCCAGTTTTCACATTTACTTTTGTTCTTTTTTAAAAAAAAATTTCTTGTTGCAACAGAATGTCATTGGGCACTTCCTATGCCAGAGGCTGGAGATACAAGTTTTTAAAAACACAGTAACTTAAATTTCTCATCTATTGGGAAATAATTTATTTGTGTATAAAAATTTAGACTTCTTAATGAAAGTATGTGAAAAGTACAGTAGAAGCCCAATGAAAAGTATCTTGGGCTACTAATGCACTCATTATTTGTGCTGTGTGACAAATTTTCACAAATTTAGTAGCTCAAAACAATGCATCTTTATTATTCCCCAGTTTCCATTGGTTGAGTTCAGTGCATCATGGCAGGATTCTCTGCTTTAGTGTCTCACTGGCTGCAATCCAAGGTCATCCTGGGCTGCAGTTCCATCAAAGGATTGACTGAGGAAAGACTCGCTTTCAAACTTCCTCAAGTTATTCACAGAATGTATTTCCTGTGCTGGATGACTGAGGGCCTCCGCTTCTTATTGGCTAGTGGCTGGAGGCTGCCTTAGGTACTAGAGGCTGCCCACAGTACCTTGCCTTGCGCCATTTTTATAGACAGTTCACGACATGATTGTTAGCTTCTCAAAGTCCAACATGAGAATCTCTCTCCAGCCTTCTGATACAATGTGTCTTATATTGTAAGGTAACCATGGTGTGATATTCCATCTATTTTGTCATCTAATATAACCTATACAAGAGTGTGACATCCCATCACCCTTGGCATATTCTATTAGACGCTAATCACCACTGGAAATACCTGAACTCAAGGAGAAGATATTAAATAAATTCACGGACACCAGGGAGCAGGGAAATATTGGGGGTCATCTTAGCTTGTGTCTGTCAGAGCTGAAGAAATTATCTGGAAAGCCAGGGAAGGCATCTAAGAGGAGTGGACATTGTGCTGAGACACAGTGTTCCTATGTAGATAATAGGAAAACAAACCAGGTGAGAGAAACTTTGCTGAAATGTAGACAAGTGAAGGAGTATTGGGAAAGTAGGTCAGGGTCAGATTATAAAGGGCCTTGTTTTATGAATTAAGGAGTATACCAGAAGCAAAGGGGAAAATCGATGAATACCAGGTAGGAGCCACATGGTCAGAATTCCATGGTATACATGCTACTCTGGCACAATGTAGAAGACAGATGGGGGGGGGGTTAAGAGGAGAGGAAGGGAAATAAATGAGATGCTATCTATAGTCTTAGAGTCATGTGGAAGATGGAATTCAGGCAGTAGCATAGCATCTGGATATGGGAAATGTTTAGGAGGTGCTGTGATACGGTATCAGTTGTATACCATTCGTGGTAGGAAAGAGATTATGGGTATTTTCATTTATATATTTAAAACCAATAGATTTCTCTTAGGTGATATATGAGTTTTAATTTTTTTTTTTTGAGTTGGAGTCTCACTCTGTTGCCTAGACTGGAGTGCAGTGGCCGCTCCCGGCCACCGCAGCCTTGACCTGCTGGGCTCCAGCGATCCTTCCGCCTCAGCCTTCCGAGTAGCCAGAATTACAGGCATGTGCTACCACGCCTGGATGATTTTTTGATTTTTTGTAGAGATGAGGTCTCGCTACCCAGGCGGGTCTCGAACCCGCGGGCTCAGGCAATCCACTCACCTCAGCCTCCCAAATACGCGGGATTACAGGCTGAGCCACCGAGCCCAGCGAGTTTTAATTTTTAATGGTTTCAGAACTAAAAGTCACTGAGTTTTCTGTAACTGTGCTAACTTCTTTCTATAAAGCCATAATGGTCTTTAAAGACAAATGGTTATGATAAAACAAAATATATAAGACAAATACTTTTATCTACAGCCCAGTGAAGGGCCTGCAACAAATAATTGACCCCTACCTTGAATGCATATAGGAAAGCCAGACGCCTCAACATGTTTTATAATTTCACATTCAATTGAGAGGAGCCTCTTGATCTCACTTCCTATTTCAGTTCAATTTTTAAATTATATCTTGGATACTTTTTTCATCAGCAGTAAGTAAAGATTATATGCTGGAACAGGACTGGGGAAGCAATTGGAAAAGTGTTCCTGTTAGCAGAGATCTGACTGATTTGACCATCTCTGCAAAGGAGTACTGGGATTGTTTTGTTCCGTTTGGTTTTGTTTTCTTTATTTCAGTAGCTTTAGGGGGTACACATAGTTTTGGGTTACATGTTTGCTTTGTATAATGGGGAAGAAGTCTGAGTTTTAGGTATACCCACCCCCCCGCACCTGTGCACTTTGTATTGGATAGGTGAATTTTTATCCCTCCACCCCTTCCCTCTCTCCTCCTTCTGAGTTTCTAATATCCAAATACCATTCTCTATGCAGATCTTCAGTTTAGCTCCCATTTATAATGAGCTAGTTTGATGAGAGCTGTCTGGTGGTTTTATTCATATTTTTAAACACTGAGAAAGGCCTAGCATGAGGAGAGAACGGGCACCAGTGTAGACATTTATACAGTAATGAAGAACTAGATTAGGGAGGGTTAAACTGATTGCTAGTAGAAAAGTTAATTTGTGGGAGCCTGCTTGTTCCATTCCATGTCAGGACTGCTTCTAGCCAGACATGTTCCAATGGATATATATATATATTTTTTTGTCTGTCGAACATTCATTTTTCTTTTCCTAATTGCACTCCATTTTTCTCTGGAGAACCACCTCACTGCCACCGAGGGTAATTTTTATATGACTGTAATTTTCAGCCAATTTTTCATATGACTAGAGATCAAGATATGTGCCCCATGCTCCCGAAGCTGACAGAATCCCAGAGGCAGAGCCTGCTCCCCCTGCCAGACGCTTCCCTCACAGGACACAGATAGACAACCTGACCATTTCAGCAGCAGTTGCTTTGTCCATGTCTGACTCTCTTATCTAAAGTGTTCCCACATTTCTTCTGTTAAAATCTCTTTCTGCTTAATTCAGTCAGAGTTAGTTGTTTATAACCAAAGAAAATGATACACAGGTTCATTAGCATTTTAGAAGAAGGAAATAGTGTTTATTGAGCTTCTATCAACTGTCATTCTGTTTGATGTTTTACATATTTTATCATCACTAAATTGACATGAAGTATAAATTTATCTTTATAGTAATAGGTTGAATCACATTAATATATTTTAATATTAAATCCAATTTACACTTCTGAACCAAGTCAACTTGGTCATGATGAACTTGTATAACAAAATTCTGATATATGGATTTAGTATGGCAAAATTTGGGTAGGGATTTTTGTTCTTAAATTATGATATTGATTTTCTCCTTTTTGTCTTTGAACATACTATAACATAGGTATTGTGTATCATTTATCTGTAACTTGAAATGTTTGTAAATATTTTATTGTGCTAATTCTCAATCACGGTGGCTCTTTCCTTGAATATTTGGTGGCTAGATTTATTTTATTTCTTTAATTTTGATTTCAAGTATTCTGGAGATGTATCTGTGGAAATTATTTGAGGCCTAGATTGAAGATGAGTTTCTGAATAAAGAATGTGTATTTCTTCCAGACGCCAGGAGGGGCCACTTTAAACTATAATTTCATATTGGTGCTTTTTTGGACCACACAACGTAAATTTGAGTTCCAAATCTTAAAAAAGAAAAAAAAAGCAAAGCTGTGATTATAAATTTTCAGAGGAGATTTTTTGACTCCATTTAGTGTCAAAGTCAAGATAGATAAATATCTTCATCACCTTTTTGTGGGTGTATTACTCTGCTCTGGATGCTATTACAAAACCTTACTAACTGGATGACTTGAGCAGTAGAAATTTATTTTTTCTTTGTTCTAGAGGATGGTAAGTCCAAGATCAAGGTGACAGTAAATTCAATTTCTGGTGAGAACCCTCTTCCTGGCTTATATATGGCTGTCTTCTCACTATGTCCTCATATGGGCATTCCTTGATGCATGCATGTAGTGCATGCAGAGAAAAGTGGAGGGGAGGGGTGTGGAGGATAAGAGAGACAGGGGCGGGGGGAGAGAGAGCGAGCATGATCGAGGGCCAGAGTGCCAGACCTCTAGTATCTCTTCTTTTAGGGACTTTAATCCTGTTGGAACACAGCCCCATCCTTATGAACTCATTTTACCCTAATTGTTTTCTTAAAGGTCTCATCTTTAAATACAGTCACACTCAGGGATAGAGCTACAATATATGAGAGTTTTAGAGTACACAAACATTTAGGCCATAGCAGTGGGATAGATATTTTCCTAGTAGAACTTTTCACCGTGGGAATGAAGATTTGGGCTTCCAGCTTTATGAAGGGATGTTTATTCTGACTCCTCAACGTATATGAGTTCTAGGCTATGTCCTTTTTTCCTTAAAAGTCATTTAACGTAACCATTTAGGTGCTGGTGAATGGTAAATGTCTCTAGTAAAGCTTGTGGCTCAGTACTTGGTTCTACCTCTGGATTCATTTTTGGCTTCTGTGTTTTTCCTGTAGTTTCTGTTTAGATTAGTTATACATTAAAAGTACATATTTTTAATATTTCATGCTGTATTTTAAAATTCGTAATCATAAACATTTGCAGGATTTGGGATACACTAAAGTTGATCAAATATAATGAACCTGCATCTACCAGTCAACTAAACCCAACAGTAATCAACATTTTGTCAAACCTACTTTATCTTGTTTTATTTTTCTTTTTATATTTTTACTGTAATAGCTAAAACTATAATATAACACTATTCCACATTATAATATTAATGTATGTAACTCTACAAATAGATATTTTCTATATAATCACCTAGAAAGTTATCATTATATCTTTAATATCATCTAGTACTAGTTAATATTCAAATTTTCCTTATTATTTTAAAAATGTCATTTTATAGTTGATTTGTTTAAATTTGAATTCAAGCAGTTTACATCTTGCCTTTAGTGGTGGTGCTATTTTTCTTTTAAACTCCATTTAATCTAGAATAGTCTTTTCCTTTTTATAATTTATTTATTTAATGATATTAATCAATAACTCACTGAAAACTAAGTCAATTGCCTTATAGAATTGTTTCCTCATGGAGTATAATTTCTCTATTCTTCATATTTTTTATGAACTAAAAAATAGATGTAAAGTCTGGATATATTTAGACTCAACTGCCTTTGGCATGAATGCTTCATACATGGTGCTTGTATTGTACATTTCATTAAGTTAGAACACATATATACCTGGCAATAATAATTTTAATGATGCTGAGACTGATGAGTGGGGCAGATTTTGTTAGTCTGACCCTCCCATTGTAAATTTCCCCATTACCATTTTCACCTAATGACTTTTATCGTCTATTGAATATTGGCCTTTTTAAGTCTTTTTTTCATAGCGTTTACTAATTGGTGATTTTCTAATTCTATGTTTTATTAGCTGTAAATTATCTGAAAAGAATTTTTTCCAAAAACTTAGTTTATTAGGTGACTCTCAACTTTCATTTGTGCAGCAAAGGATGTTTAATTATTTCTTTTTCATCACCAATGATCATAGTAAATGGTTGCTACTCAAACTGCCTCCTGCTGAAATCAGGGATTTAATTTTGTTTTAGGTTTTTGGCTTTTATAATGCGGAGTTTCAAGCTGTTTTCATAAGGAGAGGCAATATAAATACAAGATAAATAATCAAAAATACTAACGAAATCACTATATTTGGGTTTTGTATTTTTGGGTTTCATGAAAGGTTGTTAGACATGACATTTTCTAGGATATCAGCAAATACCTTCATATTGACACAAGAATAGTTCTTAACTTGATAAGAATTCAAAATTGAATTTCCCAGTTCTTTAAATATTATTCTGTCTTTAATGATGTCATTAATTCTTTAAATTTCTGTTTATCCTTTAAGGTCAATGTGATCCGACATTTCAATAATGATTTTCCTGAAATTTGTTTCTAATATACCATCCCTCCATCCCCTCCTGGCTTTATTCATAACATTTGAGTTGAGATAAATAACAAGCCTATTCTCAATCTCCTTTACCTAGCAAAGCATTAGTATTGGTAAGAAAACATTATCAAATAGTGATTTTTTTTTAAAGCAAGATTTATTGAGAGGACAGAAACGCTCTCAGAGTGGAAGGGAACTCAAGAGGGTTGCCTGTGATTTTTTAAAAGTCATGCTAATAAATAGAATTAAAGAGAGAAAAGTGAAGTTCTCTATAGATAGACGTGAATTTTTTGATTCCAAAGAAAAGATTGATAGTAGTTTAAGCAAACTTAGAATTAACACTTTTTGAACGAAAGCATTGATTAATATGGCTATTTCTCTTCCCGACCTTATATTTTATCGATACCTTATTATGTGAAAAAAAATTAAGACATCAACATAGTACAGAAAACATATTTAAAAGGCAAGTGGGTCAAGATCATATGAAATAGCAATTATGAAAATAATCACAAACAAGTAACTGAACAAGATTTAATTAATTAGGTTATACCCAAAGAAAGGATCTGCATTAATGTGTTTAACAACCAAGGAAGGCACATTCTGGTTACAAATCATGTATGATAATCTATAATAAATATGAGTAACCTAATGGAAAGGCAAATATATTATACAAATGAAAAACTAGAATGGAGGTAGAGATGTTGTTTTAGGTAGCAAGGATCCAGCCTCAATAATTATTGGTATTAAGATATGGGCAGCTAAGTCTGTTCTTATTTTTTAAAAATGCTTCACTAGCTCTTCCAAAGGCAACCTGTAGGTTAACACTAAACAGCATGATGTAAATTGATAAAGATGTTAATATTCAGTCAATCTACAGGTATAGAGGCATGCACATAAAAGAACTCCTGATTTTATATATTTAGTCACCTTGCATATTTACATAAGATAAATGAAGATATAAAAAGTTAAATGTATGTATTATAAAATGAGATTAGCACATGTTATCAGACCAAGCAGCACTGTCAGTTGGTTTTATATATGCTGTTTTCAAAGAACCAACTGATGAACAAAAGCAACCCAATAATTATAGCGGTCAATTCACTTGTTTATTCACTCAGCAAACATATCAAATATCATGTGCTAGATATAGTTCCAAGCACTAAGAAAACAAAATTAATAAGACAAGGACCTTTCACTTAAAGGGTTCACGGTCTTTTTGGAGAATTATGCACGTGGGCTGTTCGTAACAATCCACTATGAAAAGTGTTACAATGGAAATATGAAAGATGTACTGTGATGACTTAAAAAGAATGGAGATTCTTTTGTTTTGGAGGCAACTTTTTAAAGAGAGAACTTTTTCAAGGAGGTAATTTTACATTTGAGTGTTGAAGGCTGCGAATAAGTCTATCAACTGGAGAAATGAGGAATAGTCATTCAAAATCAGATAATAAAGCATATTTGTAAGAACAGGAAATTATAAAACAGGATGTGGTGTTCAGGGGTTGATATATAGTCCTGTGTGATTGGAGTAGGGAGAGCATGAAAGGGAAGGACAGGAGATGAGACTTTAAATGATGTTAGGTGAAGATGGGAAAGACTGAGAGCCATGAGAAGAAGCTTGAGCTTTTAAACTCCAATATTTATGTGTCCAGCAAAGGCTTTGATAAAGTTGTATGTAGTCACAAGTTCTGCAGTTTGTGGGAGATAAAATGAAGATAGGGAGAGATTGCAGGCAGAGAGATGAGTTTGAAGGGTATTGCCAGAGCTGATGAGATATGAATCAAGGTAGTGATAGTAAGAAGGCCCCAAAAGTTTATCTTTTGAGGAGTTATTTAGAACATGGAATCAATTAATGCAATGAGTCAGTTGAGCATTATGGGTTATAGAGGGAAATAATAATTATTCTGAAGTGGCTACATTGAGTGGATTGGACTAGCATTGAGTTGAGACTAGTTGGAGGAATTGGTTTTGGTGAAAAGTTATCTGAGCTTGGCTTCAGGCATGTAGAGGTTTAAAACTCAGGAAGGACTATAAGGAATAAGTCTAGGGGTATCTTTCTCCCCATAAAACAGATAATTTTACAAAGGAAGCATCAAGTAAGCCATTTGAGATTTGACTCAATTTGGTGAACTTTCATTAAAGCAAATGATATTTTTTCTGCCTGTGGTAAACGCAGGAGGAACTTTTCATTATAGAGCAAATATGTTCATCTTAAAGCATCAAGAAGTGCAAATGAACTTTTGATGTAAATTTTCACAATGTAGAAATGAGAAAATTGTCATCCTTATGTTTCTATGTTAGACCCATATTGTGAATCTAGGCACAGATTACCTTTGGTCTTCATTAATAGAAATTTATTTATTTATTTTTATCATTTAAATATTTTGTTTTTTTATTTTAAAGATGTGGGGTACAATTCAGGGTTAGGTACACAAACATTGATTATGCAGGTACCCTTGTTGATGAGGTGTGTCCCTCCCTCTCCTAGCAGTTTCCCTCAACTGCCACTCCCACCCCCTCTCCCCTGACAGTTTCCCACTACTGCCAATTCCTTACAGTAGGTCTGTTTATGAATGAGAACACATGGTACTCTGTTCTTTGTTTCTGTGATAGATCACTGAGTATGATCAACTCCAAATCCATCCAAGTTGCTGCAAAGTCCAT